>NC_090753.1:93058606-93063606 GCF_036898095.1 Palaemon carinicauda | reverse complement strand
TTTTTAGCTTCTCTATTTTTTTTTTTTTTATCAAAAAAGACATTGTAATAGACAGAACCAGAACCTTGAAACTGACGTGAGCGTTTTGGTACGAGCATCAATTGACTGTTACAGCGAGGTGCTTGAACCGGCCATTACACATATAAATATATAAATATCTCCCCTATATATTGAAGAGTAAGTGTGCGGCTATACATATATATACATATATATATATATATATATATATATATATATATATATATATATATATATATATATATATATATATATCTTTCCAGTCACACTCAGCTCTCCCCGTTCCTAGACTAATGGGAAAGGGAATAGTCATACAGAGACGGGGATGCATGTGCGTGTGTGTGCATATCTATGAAAATATTTAGCTATCTTTTTTACAGATTATTATTATCATTGTTAGTAGCCAAGCTACAATCCTAGTTGGAAAAGCAAGATGCTATAAGCCCAAGGGCTCCAACAGGGAAAAATAGCCCAGTGAGGAAAGGAAATAAGGAAATAAATAAATGATGAGAACAAGTTAACAATAAATCATTCTAAAACAGTAACAACGTCAAAACAGATATGTCCTATATAAACTATTAATAACGTCAAAAACAAATATGTCATGTATAAACTATAAAAAGACTCATGTCAGCCTGGTCAACAAAAAGACATTTGCTGCAAGTTTGAACTTTTGAAGTTCTACTGATTCAACTACCCGATTAGGAAGATCATTCCACAACTTGGTAACAGCTGGGATAAAACTTCTAGAATACTGTGTAGTATTGAGCGTCATGATGGAGAAGGCCTGGCTATTAGAATTAACTGCCTGCCTAATATTACGAACAGGATAGAATTGTCCATGGAGATCTGAACGTAAATGATGGTCAGTTATGAAAAATCTTATGCAACATGCATAATGAACTAATTGAACGACGGTGCCAAAGATTAATACCTAGATCAGGAATAAGAAATTTAATAGACCGTAAGTTTCTGTCCAACAAATTAAGATGAGAATCAGCAACTGAACACCAGACAGGAGAACAATGCTCAAAACAAGGTAGAATGAAAGAATTAAAACACTTCTTCAGAAAAGATTGATCACCGAAAATCTTAAGACTTTCTCAATAAGCCAATTTTTTGTGCAATTGAAGAAGACACAGACCTAATGTGTTTCTCAAAAGTAAATTTGCTGTCGAGAATCACCCCTAAAATTTTAAAAGAGTCATACAAATTTAAAGAAACATTATCAATACTGAGATCCGGATGTTGAGGAGCCGCCGTCCTTGACCTACTTACAATCATACTTTGAGTTTTGTTAGGATTCAACTTCATACCCCATAATTTGCACCGTGCACTAATTTTAGCTAAATCTCTATTAAGGGATTCACCAACCCTAGATCTACATTCAGGGGATGGAATTGATGCAAAGAGAGTAGCATCATCTGCATATGCAACAAGCTTGTTTTCTAGGCCAAACCACATGTCTTGTGTATATAGTATGAAAAGTAATGGGCCAAGAACACTACCCTGTGGAACACCGGATATCACATTCCTATACTCACTATGGTGCCCATCAACAACAACTCTTTGAGATCTATTACTTAAAAAATCAATAATAATGCTAAGAAACGACCCACCCACTCCCAACTGTTTGAGTTTGAAAACAAGGCCCTCATGATTAACACGGTCAAAGGCAGCACTAAAATCAAGGCCAATCACACGAACTTCCTGACCACAATCAACGGATTTCTGTACAGCATTGGAGATTGTAAGAAGGCATCACATGCCCCAAGGCCTTTACGAAAACCAACTTGCAAACTAGGGAATAGATGATTACCTTTAGCAAACCTATTAAGAAGTTTTGCCAGAAGACGTTCAAAAACTTTAGATAATATGGGAGTTATGGAAATTGGGCAGTAATCAGTGGGACTTGAGCTACCACAAACACATTTACATAGAGGAGTAACATTACCAATCCTCCAACAAGTGCTAAAAGCTCCTCTTCTTGCCAACTTGCGCAAAATAACAGATAACTTTGGAGCGAAGAAATCTGCTGTCTTTATAAAAAACAATGGAAAAATACCATTTGGGTCTACACCTTCATAAGCATCAAGGTCCATCAACAGAGCTTTAATTTCACGAGATCGAAAAGCTAAACTAGTTATTTTAGCCTCAGGAAAACTTGAATGAGGAAGTTCAAGTTTTTCATTACTCAGTTTACTGTCAAAAACATTAGCCAAAAGGGTTGCCTTTTTTTGGGACAGTGAGTGACTGAGCCATCTGGTTTAAGTAAAGGAGGAACTGTTGCATCTACACTAAAGAGTGCAGATTTAAGGGTAGACCACTATTTATGTTCCTGAGTTGTACCAGAAAGGGTTTCTTTTATGGTTAAATTGTACTCCTTTTCAGTTGAGGCATAAACTCTCTGAGCAAAAGCTTGAAGCTGAGTATAGTTGTTCCAGGTGAAATCTGATCTGTTACCCTTCCAAAGATGATAGGCCTCCTGCTTCTCCAAATAAGCATGCCTACAATCATCATTGAACCACGGTATGTCCTTCACTCGGTACCTTAGCACACGAGAAGGGATACGCCTATCAATTATGTTAACTATATTTTCATTCAAAGGGATAACAGGATCTACACTACTATATAATTGTTACCAATTCAAGCACAAAAGATCATGCAAATCCCATTCCAGTCTGCTTGGGATTTCATATAAATTTTAAGAGTATGATAAATCGGGGACAGGCTGCTCAGTCTTCACTACTTATCAAATCAAGGCACGATCAGATGTCCCGACTGGAGAACCAACCTTACAAGTTATGACGCCAGGAGAGTCGGTGTATACGAGGTCCAAGCAATTACCAGACCTGTGAGTAGCTTCATTTATGATTTGCTCACAGCCTGATTCAGAGGCAAAGTCTAAAGCTCTTAAGCCATGGCGATCGGTAGGAGAGATAGAACTTAACCACTCCCTATGGTGAACATTAAAATCACCAACAAAGACAAAAGAAGCCTTTCTATCATCTTCTGGTATCTTAGCCATAATGGTAAAAAGACAATCGAAGATAGAATCATCCATGTTTGTATTCCGGTAGATCAAACTCAAATAAAAGTTGTTATGCCTGCCACAAACTTTTATTACCTGAATATCATGACATCCACATTGATAGCAGGACTTATGAGAAGCAGGATACTCAGTCCTAATATACACAGCCATTCCCCTGGCCCTAGGGATGGTATCACGTTTCAGCATTATTGGCTTCTTAAAACCAGTTATAAGGAGCTCAGATGAGTGCCTCATATTAGAAACCAAAGTTTCTGAGCACAAAAGAATATCATACTGTCTGGACGCAACTGTAAGGTCTTGGATATTTGCATGAAGACCACGAATATTGCAATACAGAAGACGACATTGACGAAATCTAGGACGTACTGGTCCCGAATTTCGCTCAATGTCTCCAGACAGCATAAGAATTAAAAAAGACATCATACTTAAAAACTAGATCAACAAGAATTATAACAAAAACAATATGTACTGAATTATATTTAGCACCTGACCTTTCCATTTGGGTCTTGTGCAAAAGAATAATGTGAGGTTTCAGCGAAGCCAAATCTAATAATGTCGGAACTCAAAAAATAAGAAAAAAAAAAAATCATAACATTATCCTTCTTCCCAAAATTTTCCTGGAGCCAAAAGCCAACTTACCTTTCTTACTTGTGTTTGAAACTTACATTTCCTCAAGTTTGTGAAAGAAATTAATTTATTTTCCTACAAGACTTGAATGTGTTTCTAACTACGTTGAACATCACCTGTGGAATCTGTGTTTATTTTTACATGAAAGTCGAGTATGTTTGTATAACTAAGCCTTTTGAAGCTTGAAGTTTCAACTGTGATATGTTTGTTTATGTTAGGATTTAGTCTGTAAAGTCTTTCAAGGCTCTAAAAGTCTTCACTTTTTTTAACGTTACAGCCTTGTGGCTTTAGACTACTCTCTCTCTCTCTCTCTCTCTCTCTCTCTCTCTCTCTCTCTCTCTCTCTCTCTCTCTCTCTCTCTCTCTCTCCGGGGACCGGAATAAGAGAGGAGATTGCCCTGCCTACATCATGTTACGAAAGACGTATTTTGAAAAGTGCCATTTTGAATTTTGCTCAACGTAGGGTTCACCAAAAATAATTCTGAATTCTTTACTTCAAGTTTCTTCACTTTAGGAGCTTAGCGTCACAATTATATTTTTCCTGCATGACTTTAATATTTGAATATTCGCACGAGTAGATTTTCCAACGTAAATCATAAGACAAGTGGTTGTGACGTCATATTATATGAAAAGAACAGAGCACTTTTTCTCTATCTGTAAATGTTTCACAAATGTAATTTAAACGTTTCATATACTGACAATTTCGCTCAGGGAAAACAATCTCTCTCTCTCTCTCTCTCTCTCTCTCTCTCTCTCTCTCTCTCTCTCTCTCTCTTCTCTCTCTCTCTCTCTCTCTCTCTGATTATATAAAAAACATTTATATTTGAAGTTTTAAAGGCCACTCATGTGACAATGCCCTAGAGACTGACCATAAAAGCCCACTCACAACCCAAGCTAGGAACAGGGTGAACCAGAGAATGGCTGCTAATAACTAATAGGCTCCCCTATACATTTCTTCCCTAGATCACAAGGATGGTGAGCTTTCGCGGGATTTGAACCCCCGTCCAATATATCGCCAGGCAGGGACTTTTCCCATGAGCTACCACATCTCCATGTGTGTTCGTATGTGTGTGCTTGCAAGTTCAAACAAAAAGAAAAAAGAAAAAAAAAGTGATTTTATAAGAACAAAAGCGAGTGTCCTCTGATGCCCCGCTTACAATTCCTCTTCTTTCAACCTTTTCTTTTCTTTTTCCCTTTGGAATTTCCATATCTCGTATTTTTCCCTTTTCTCTGTTTTGACGAGGGAGGGATTTCATGAGGGGAAGTGTCAAAAGATGAGGGGAAAGTGAGGGAAGGTCTTTATT
>NC_090753.1:93053606-93056106 GCF_036898095.1 Palaemon carinicauda | reverse complement strand
AATATCCAACATACTTGGATATCTATTATCTTTTTCATACCAGTGACAAATGACTCAATTTATTTAATTGTAGCCATTCGTTTTCCTCACCCCACCCCTCTGACCCCCCTCATAAACCCTGGATGGGGGGGGGAAAGAGACTTGTTTAAAAGGTACTTTTAGAAACTGATGAAATTCCATTATTTTTTGTAGATATTTGAGATTTTCATGAAATTCCATTATTTTTTTGTAATTAATTGGACATTTCATGAAATTCCATTATTTTTTGTAGTTATTTGAGCGTTTCATGAAATTCTATTATTTTTTTTTTTTTAGTTATTCGAGCATTTCATGAAATTCCATTATTTTTTGTAAATATAAGATTTTCATGAAATTCCATTTTTTTTTTGTAAATATTTGAGATTTTCATGAAATTCCTTTATTGTTTTGTAATTAATTGAACTTTTCATGATTTTTCATTTTTTTTCTAGCTATTTCAGCTTTTCATGAAATAATGGTATTTATAAGTTTTGAAAGAAATATTTTCCTTATAATATATTCGTTTTCTTCTATTGTAATTAACTATTATTTTATGCCAAGATATTTTTCATATAATTTCGAATTGATGTGAAATATTGTTTAATAAATTTAATATTAATACACGATTAAAGAGAAAATAAATGAGTCTTCGAGATTATATTTTGAAATAATTGATGACGATATTTAGATCAACAATAATGATAGCATATTGATAGTAATAGTAATCATATGCATAATCATTATCATAATCATATCTTTAATCATATTAATTTTTGTAATCGTGTAAATAACCTGTAGGATCTATGCCAGTTAGGAATAATAATTATGATAATAATAATAATGATAATAATTATTATTATTATTATTATTAATTTCGATAATAATGATATATATATACTTTATATTTTTATATATATATATATATATATATATATATATATGTATATATATATATATATATATATATATATATACGTGTGTATGTGTCACACAGAAATACATGCATTATACATATGTGTATATATTTATATCATTTATACATGTATTATTATTATTATTATTATTATTATTACTATCCAAGCTACAACCCTAGTTGGAAAAGCAAGATGCTATAAGCCCAGGGGCTCCAACAGGGAAAAATAGCCCAGTGAGGAAAGGAAATAAGGAAATAAATAAATGAAGAGAACAAATTAACAATAAATCATTCTAAAATAAGAAACAACGTCAAAACAGACATGTCATATAATAAACTATCAACAACATCAAAAACAAATATGTCATAAATAAACTATAAAAAGACTATGTCCGCCTGGTCAACAAAAAAGCATTTGCTCCAACTTTGAACTTTTGAAGTTCTACTGATTCAACCACCCGATTAGGAAGATCATTCCACAACTTGGTCACAGCTGGACTAAAACTTCTAGAGTACTGCGTAGTATTGAACCTCGTGATGGAGAAGGCCTGGCTATTAGAATTAACTGCCTGCCTAGTATTACGAACAGGATAGAATTGTCCGGGGAGATCTGAATGTAAAGGATGGTCAGAGTTGTGAAAAATCTTATGCAACATACATAATGAACTAATTGAACGACGGTGCCAGAGATTAATATCTAGATCAGGAATAAGAAATTTAATAGATCGTAAGTTTCTGTCCAACAAATTAAGATGAGAATCAGCAGCTGAAGACCAGACAGGAGAACAATACTCAAAACAAGGTAGAATGAAAGAATTAAAACACTTCTTCAGAAAAGATTGATCACCGAAAATCTTAAGACTTTCTCAATAAGCCAATTTTTTGTGCAATTGAAGAAGACACAGACCTAATGTGTTTCTCAAAAGTAAATTTGCTGTCGAGAATCACCCCTAAAATTTTAAAAGAGTCATACATATTTAAAGAAACATTATCAATACTGAGATCCGGATGTTGAGGAGCCGCCGTCCTTGACCTACTTACAATCATACTTTGAGTTTTGTTAGGATTCAACTTCATACCCCATAATTTGCACCATGCACTAATTCTAGCTAAATCTCTATTAAGGGATTCACCAACCCTAGATCTACATTCAGGGGATGGAATTGATGCAAAGAGAGTAGCATCATCTGCATATGCAACAAGCTTGTTTTCTAGGCCAAACCACATGTCATGTGTATATAGTATGAAAAGTAATGGGCCAAGAACACTACCCTGTGGAACACCGGATATCACATTCCTATAATCACTATGGTGCCCATCAACAACAACTCTTTGAGATCTATTCCTTAAAAAATCAGTAATAATGCTAAGAAACGACCCACCCACTACCAAGTGTTTCAGTTTCAAAACAAGGGCCTCATGATTAACACGGTCAAAGGCAGCACTAAAATCAAGGCCAATCATACGAACTTCCCAACCACAATCAAGGGATTTCTGTACAGCATTGGAGATTGTAAGAAGGGCATCACATGCTCCAAGGCCTTTACGAAAACCAAATTGCAAACTAGG
>NC_090753.1:93038606-93046106 GCF_036898095.1 Palaemon carinicauda | reverse complement strand
CGAAACCCGGCCGGTCAGATACTATAGTCTTTGAGTGATTTCGCCCGGGGCTCTGATCCTGAGGTCGTTAAGAGAATCCAGACTTTACTGTATTAATATATATGGCTTATTTGAAATATATATATATATATATATATATATATATATATATATATATATATATATATATATATATATATATAATTATATATATATATATATATATATATATATATATATATATATATATATATATATATATATATATATGATAGATTTTACACATTTAGACATGTTTTTTCATATTCAAATAAGCCATAAATTTTCCATACATTGATATGTGGATTCTCTTAATGACCTCGGGACCAGAGCCCTAATTATTGTCTGGATTCTCTTAACGACCTCGTGATCAGAGCCCCAGGCGAAATCACATAAAGAAATCAGCTTGTGACCGGCCGGGAGTCGAACCCTGGTCAGGCACTGTCTATACAAGGTTGCCGGACCAGGATTCGACTCCCGGCCGGTCAGATACTATAGTCTTTGAGTGATTTCGCCTGGGGATCGGATCCCGAGGTCGTTAATAGAATCCAGACTTTAATGTATTAATATATAGGGCTTATTTGATATATATATATATATATATATATATATATATATATGTCACCCATCTGCCAGATTGGCATCTTAATTTTGTATATAGTTGTAATCTTCTTTTATTGTGGGAATGTATACAGTTCTTTCCTGTACCTGTTTTTAACATCCTTGGCTGTGTCTTTAGTTATCCCGTTTTCAGAGTGCTTTGTTTTCCCCGCCTTCTTTTCAGTTTTCTTCGGACCACTTATTTCATGCATAGTTAGTCTCACCTGGTCCTCTACTGCGATAAGTGTCCTATTGGAGTAGCTGTCTTCTTATTCCTCGGTTTTTGTAATGTATTAATGTTCTTTAATATAAGTCTTGAGTGAACCTTAGTGGAATTGATAACGTGTTTTACATTTGAAATTTTGTATATTAAGGTTATTGATTTTGTTATTTGTGCTGTGCAGGATTGTTTGAGTGTTTTCTGGGTTATTTCGGTAAGAAAGAGATTAACGTAATTATGTAATCTGTTTCATTATTAAAGTGTTAAATTTTGTTCTGTTTTGAAATTAAACCTTTCATTAATTATTTTATGTGACCTATGGAACTTATTATTCTCTGAACCTTGGCCATAAAGTCGTCACATAAATTGGGGGCCTGTCCGGGATATGTCTCTTTTACCATATTGAGGATTCATTCAGTTAAACAATTGTTGCCGCAAATAGTGTTCAATATTTTTAGTTTCACTCAAGATTTATTGTAAACATTCTGAATACCTGTTATTAGGGTTAAGGATATATATGTGCGCGCTGTGAAACCATTTTCGTATTATTGGTTATGGACGGTTTGCTCTTTTGGGTAATAACAACGCAGTAGTATATTTTTTTCATTTTCGCCCTCACCGAGTCGACGACTCCTCGAGACTCACGAGAGCTATCCGGAAGCTCTTATCCATATTTTGTCCTTATATAATTACAACTACAACTTGTGCAGTCATTTCCCCTGGGTTAGACGATACCAGGATCGCGTAGTTTATACGATAGGTGAGGAATCGTTTAAACCTTTTATTTACTTTATTTTTTCTCTGCGCCGACGTTCAATTTTGTAAGTTGTCATTCAAGTTGTTTGGAATAAATAACGCTTGTTTAGGACCAACAGGTTATTTCCTTAGTTCCTCCATATCAGCTTGAATCGGGAATGTAAAATTTTTCACTCCCTCGTATTCTTTATTACCTTTTGCTTTCGAATCGGGACTGTCCCTTTTCCCTTTAAACTCTAAAAATAATCGTATTACTTGTAATGTTTGTTTAATTTTGTCGGGAAACTATAAAATCGCTAACATTATAATTTTGTATTGTGGATTGTAATGCAAGTACTTGAATGGCAGCAGGAACGTGTTAATCTATTATAATTGTAAAACAGGAATTCAGTTGTTTTCTAAAGGAAGTTTTCTTTAAACTTTAACCATGGCTCAATTTAACGTTCAGAAGTTTGCTGCGGATCCCTCTGCTGAGTTAGCTAGTATCCCAAATGCTAAGAAACTAGAGCTTCTTGAGTTAGCTAGTCATTTGTCAATTGCAACTAGGAGTAGTATGCGGAAGAATGAAATTCGCAACTTGATTCTTGAGCATTATATGCGTGTGGGTGAACTAGGCAGTGAAGCTAGACAGTATATAACTCGTGAACCAGCAGTACTAGCCCACGAGCAGCAGTTAGAATATGAGCGCATTTCCCTTGAACCCGAGAAACTTGCAGTACAGAAATTAGAATCGGATAGACAATTTGCGTGGTTGGAGAAACAAGACGAAGAGAAAAGGTTAGAATCTGAAAGATTAGCGGAAGCTCAAAGGTTAGAATCTGAGAGATTAGCGGAAGCCCAAAGGGTAGAATCTGAGAGATCAGCAGAAGCTCAAAGGTTAGAGTCAGAGAGACATATGTCGAAACTTAAATTAGAATTCGAGATAGAGAAAGGTAAACTTCAGTTAGCTTTAGATAGAGAGAAAGAAAAAATGAACTATGAATCTTCGTTAGCACTTAAATTTGAACAGGAAAAAGCAAAGCTTTCTAGAGAGAATAAGGAACATGAAATTTCGCTTTTGGAAGCTCAGGAGAAACCCTTTGATTTAGCAAAAAACATTAAATTGGTTCCCACATTTACAGATTATGATCCTGAAGATTATTTTAAGACTTTTGAAGAGACTGCCTTGCATTTGGATTGGCCACGCGATCAGTGGGTTTGGCTATTAAGGCCGAAATTAACTGGGAAAGCTGCGAAAGTTTGTAGACATCTCGAAAATACGACAGATTACCAGAATGTTAAATAAGCAATTTTGGATGCGTTTTCAATCTCTGTCGAGGGATATCGTCAGACCTTTCGTAACAAAACTAAGTTCACAACTCAAACCTATGTAGAATTCGCTTCGGAGAAATTAAGGGAGTTTAGGAAATGGGTAAAATCTGCTGCAGTAAATACTTTTGCTGAATTAGAGAATTTGGTTGTACTTGAAGAGTTTAAACGAAAGCTTCCTTTGAACATTATGATGTATTTAGAGGATAGGGAAGAAAAAGACTTGTTAAAGGCAGCTTCTCTAGCAGACACTTACTCTTTAATACATAAATTTGGCAACAGTAAGAGAACCGACCAGAATGTAAAACCATTTCCAGCTAAAAACTCTGAAACTCTGACTGATATGGCAAAAGTGTCTAATGTTCGTTGTAGTTATTGTAAGAAAGACGGTCACACAATTAAAAACTGTCCAGATCCTAAATGTAAAACTTCTTTGCCTTTTCGGAACCCATTTAACCCTTTTCCTAACTTTAAAGGTAAAACGGATGGTCAGATTAAGCCTGTCTCCCATATCCATTCTGAAAAGCCTGTAAATCTATTTGATGATTTTACTTTTGATGGAACTGTAGCTTTGAACTCTGATGGGGATAAATATAAAGTCAGGATACTTCGGGACACGGGTGCTTCGCAAAGTTTACTATTGAGAATGCTCTCCCTAATATTGAAGCTAACGTAGCTAATGAACATGTTCTCGTGAAAGACCTTTCACAAATATCTAAAGTTCCCCTTGCTAATGTTCATCTTGATTGTCCTATAAAGAAGGGTAATGTGCTGGTAGGCATAAGAGATATTGAATTTCCAGTAAAAGGTGTAACTTTATTATTGGCTAATGACCTTGCAGGACGTTTGGTAGTTCCAAACGTCATTGTAATGGAAAAACCTGTAGGTGTAAACATTGAACCTGATCCTGATTGCTCTGTAAATCCTTCCTGTGTTGTCACTCGTAGCCAGAAATCTAGTTCGGATGAATCTAAAGTCACTTCTGTAAATTTTGAAGCACGAAATGTTATGAGTAGAGATAACCTTATTAAAGCTCAGAAGCACGATAACACTTTAAGTAAGCTTCATGACCAAGCAGTTTCTAGAAGTGAGATTAGCAAATCCCCATGTTTTTACTTTGAATCTGATTTGTTAATGAGGTTTTACCGTTCCCCTAAGAGATCTAGTGAAGACACATGGAGCGAAAAGCGACAAATTGTGCTGCCTCTTTCTGTTAGGAATTCTGTAATGGAAATAGCTCACGATGCCTATGGAGGACATTTAGGAATTCATAAGACCTATTGTAAGATTTTGAATAGTTTCTATTGGCCTAATATGAAAAAAGATGTAGCAGAATTTGTTCGCACTTGTCATGTATGTCAGATATCAGGAAAACCGAACCAGGTAATACCCAAGGCACCTTTACAACCGATCTTAGTCCCTGATGAACCTTTTAGTAAGATAATTATAGATAACGTTGGTCCTTTACCAAAAACCAAGAAAGGTAATCAATACTTGCTCACTTTAATATGTCCTACGACCCGATATCCTGTTGCCATCCCTCTTCGTAACATTTCTGCTAAGAACATTGCTAATTCTTTACTGAAAGTTTTCACAAATTTTGGTATCCCAAAGGAAATACAAAGTGATAGAGGTTCGAATTTCACCAGTGACCTTTTTGCCCAGGTACTTAAAGAACTAAATATTAAACAAACTTTGTCTGCTGCCTATCACCCAGAGTCTCAGGGTGCCCTTGAGCGTTGGCATCAAACTTTTAAGAGTATGCTTAGGAAATTTTGTGTTGAAAGTCAACTTGAATGGGATGAGGGCATTGATTTTCTTCTGTTTGCTATCAGGGAAGTTCCCCATGAGTCCCTTGGTTTTTCACCCTACGAGATGTTGTTTGGGAGGTCAGTTAGAGGACCACTTTCAGTAATTAAAGAGGAATGGTTGAACACCCCTTCTGAGTCTAGCCAAACCATTCAACAATATATGAATAAACTTAAAAGCACATTAATGCAGGTTAGGAAAATTGCTGGGGAGAAATTAAGGGGTCAACAAATCTTAATGAAGAGAAACTATGACAAAGCTTGTAAAGTCAGAAAATTTAAACCTAATGACCTTGTGTTAGCCTACCTTCCTGTCCCTGGTTCCCCTCTTAAAGCTAAGTTTTGTGGGCCCTATCCCATCATAAAAAATGTTAACAATAATACCTACATTATCAAAACTCCAGATCGTAGAAAACTCACTCAGATCATTCATGTTAATTTACTTAAGGCTTATCACTCTAGGGAAACTGGAAATGGTTCCAGTGAGACGGTTGTTAATCTTAATTTTAAGGTAGAGACTCCAGGAGAGGACAATTCATTGGAAGACCTTATTGCTTCCTCCATGCCACAAACCAATACTGAGGTTCTAAATAACCTGGATCTATTCCTGAACCACCTCTCTCCATGGCAGTCTCAAGACTTAAAGAATGTAATCTCTAGCCATTCAACTCTCTTTAATGATTTTCCCAGGAAAAGTGATTTGCTGCTACATGACATCGAGCTGGTTCCTGGTACAGCACCCATTCGTCAGCAGTCCTATCGTGTGGGTCCTGAGAAGAAGAGCAAAATGAAGGAGGAAGTCGAATATCTTCTCCGGCATGGTCTAGCAAGACCGAGTAAATCGCCATGGGCTTCACCTTGCATCCTAGTTCCAAAAGAGGACGGTAGCTACAGATTTTGTACAGACTATAGAAAGATTAACAATGTTACCATTAAGGATTCCTACCCTTTGCCACTCATTGATGATTTAATTGATTCAGTAGGACAAGCAAAGTTTGTAATGAAGATAGACCTCTTAAAGGGCTATTATCAGGTAGGATTAACTGAAAAAGCTAAGTTAATATCTGCTTTCATTACACCCTTTGGACTTTTTCAGTACGAGGTCATGCCTTTTGGCCTTACCAACGCCCCATCTACCTTTCAGCGCCTTGTAAACTTCATCATCCAAGATTTGGAAGGTGTTTATTGTTACCTTGATGATATAGTAGTCACTGGACAGACTTGGGAAGAACATGGGAATAGGCTCAAGTGTTTGTTCCGTAGGTTAGAAGAGGCTGGATTAACCATAAATCTTAAAAATCTGTCTTTTGTAAAGCTACTGTTACCTACTTAGGCCACATTGTTGGGGATGGTAATGTTAGACCAAAAACTGCCAATGTAGAAGCTGTTCTAGAGTACCCTGTTCCAACCACCAGAAAGTCCTTACAAAGATTCTTAGGGTTAGCCTCATACTACAGGAGATTCTGCAAGAACTTCTCTTCAGTTGCTGCCCCTTTAACATCCCTAACCAGTACCAAAGTTAAATTCAGTTGGAATGAAGAATGTCAATCCTGTTTCGAAGCCTTAAAGCTGTTTCTGATAAACAACCCTGTTCTTAAATCCCCCGATTTTAAAAAGCCTTTTATCCTTCAAATAGATGCTAGCGATGCGGGAGCTGGAGGGGTGCTACTCCAAGAGTCAGATGGTATACTTCACCCAGTCAGCTACACCTCCACTAAGTTCAAGCATCACCAGAAGTCCTACAGCACCATTGAGAAGGAAGCACTTAGTTTGGTACTCGCCCTGCAAAAATATGAATGCTACTTACTAGGTGCTGCTGAGGTACTAGTCTTCACCGACCACAAACCCCTTGACCTTCCTCGACAAGATGAAGTCCCACAACCAACGTCTACTACGCTGGTCCATTTATCTGCAGAAGTTCCCTCTACAGATCCGCCACATCAAGGGAACAGAGAACATCATGGCAGATGCCTTATCGCGACTGCCTCCTTAACATGATACCTCCTTCTCCAGTCTAGAGTATCGTCAGACTCTCCTCATTGGCCTCTTTTTCTACGAGCCACTCTGTTGGGCTCGTCTTCTAAGGGGGAGGTGTCACCCATCTGCCAGATTGGCATCTTAATTTTGTATATAGTTGTAATCTTCTTTTATTGTGGGAATGTATACAGTTTCTTTCCTGTACCTGTTTTTAACATCCTTGGCTGTGTCTTTAGTTATCCCGTTTTCAGAGTGCTTTGTTTTCCCCGCCTTCTTTTCAGTTTTCTTCGGACCACTTATTTCATGCATAGTTAGTCTCACCTGGTCCTCTACTGTGATAAGTGTCCTATTGGAGTAGCTGTCTTCTTATTCCTCGGTTTTTGTAATGTATTAATGTTCTTTAATATAAGTCTTGAGTGAACCTTAGTGGAATTGATAACGTGTTTTTACATTTGAAATTTTGTATATTAAGGTTATTGATTTTGTTATTTGTGCTGTGCAGGATTGTTTGAGTGTTTTCTGGGTTATTTCGGTAAGAAAGAGATTAACGTAATTATGTAAACTGTTTCATTATTAAAGTGTTAAATTTTGTTCTGTTTTGAAATTAAACCTTTCATTAATTATTTTATGTGACCTATGGAACTTATTATTCTCTGAACCTTGGCCATAAAGTCGTCACAATATATATATATGTATACATATATATATATATATATATATACATATATATATATATATATATATATATATATATATATATTTATATATATTATATGTGTGTGTGTATATATATACATACATACATATATGTAT
>NC_090753.1:93021788-93029288 GCF_036898095.1 Palaemon carinicauda | reverse complement strand
AGAGAGAGAGAGAGAGAGAGAGAGAGAGAGAGGAGAGAGAGGAGAGAGAGAGAGAGAGTGAGAGTTAAATGGTTCGTCTCCGAATAGTTTTCGTAACAAACTCCGGTTTCCTTTAGCTGATAACGGGGAGAGAGAGAGAGAGAGAGAGAGAGAGAGAGAGAGAGAGAGAGAGAGAGAGAGAGAGAGAGAGAGAGAGTTAAATGGTTCGTCTCCGAATAGTTTTCCTGACATACTCCGGTTTCCTTATCTGATAACGGAGAGAGAGAGAGTGTCAAAGTTCTCAACAATTGTAAATCCAAATAAATCAAAGTTCAAAAAGCGGGGTGAGACAGAGGCGAATATGCATCCAAAAATGTATATTTCACTATGAAAATTACAAGTCTTTGAGCACACATAAGTTACTTGAAAGTCTGAACACTTATCAATCTCATTCATAAGATAAGTGCTCTTTTCAAACAGTGGTTAAGTTACATTATTCTTGGGCGAACAAACGGTCAGGGAACGAAGGAATTCTTGCATTACTTTACTTTAAAGTTTCTCTCTCATTTTTCTCTTTACTCTAGAACATCTAAGTATAAGTTCTCAGAATATTGATCTCAGCAAGCAGCGTAACTAGGAGACAATTATATCTACGTCTCGTGGCGACTCAGTTCCGACTGAGATGACGGTCAGGGGCGTCGCTGGGCGTGACCCATGGCGTCCATGGGAAGAGGACATATTAGACCGTGGGCCCACCATAGGACCCCCCTCCCCCCCCCTAGGGATTTTTGTAGACCCCAGTTTTCTCTATTCTTTAGAGACCATAGAATCAGAATCTGCTTGTTTGCACTTTAGCTGTTGGTGATTTTGGCCGTAATGGCGGCCATTTTGAATTTGACTTTGTCCGCATATGGAAAAAAATATTAGCAATGACTTTTTTCTGTTTATGTCATTGTAATATATGTTTTTATAGGTTTTCTGGGACGAGGGATTCATTTTTGATAGTTGTAAAGTATTATCATCAGTATTTCTCAAGCTTTTGGTAATATTGAAATTGACGATCACACGGAAAAAGGTGATAAGCACATAGTATATACGAGGTACAGCAAATATGATATGATATGTAAACATGTTTTCTTGATTTTTTCTATGGAATGTTTATGACACGCCATGCAAGAGCTGAGTATGTTGAAGCTACAAAGCAGATGGCTGAAATGTTTCATCTTCCCACAATGATCTCAAAAAGTCTGAAATTATTCACAGTGAGGAACGAGTAAGGAAAGCCATGGATGCATTTCAAAATTTCATAGATCCTTTTAGTGTAGAAGACAAACACTTATTGTATTGTCTTTCCTCGGGTTTACCTGCTCCAAAAGATGTTGAATCAGATCTGTTAAAAGCTGAGAAATATGATAAAAATTCCTTTGATGACTTCATTCAGGAAAGGCTGATTAATAAAACCAAGAGCTTTAATGATCGAATTAAAAAGCAGAATCTTAAAACGTTTGCCTCTATTACTAAATCAGTAAAAATTACATCAACAACAACAAAACAAGTAAAACAAATGAAAGCAGAAAGAAATGTACTAGGACAAGTCGCAGTATTAGCCACAAAATACAACTTAAACATGGAAAAAGTTTTGAGTCATCCACTTGGACCAGTACCTTGGTCATTAGCAACTGCTGATGGCGCACTTGTGAAAACCAACAAAGCAAAACTCCTTCATGCTCTAGAAACAGAACAAACCCTTGCAAGAAGACCAGAAATAGATTGCATGAACTGCATCATTGATGGGAATGCAATATTACAAGCGCAAGTAGCATTACCAACATCATTTGGTGAACTAGCTGAAAAAGTATTTGATCAACTCCCTAAAGTCAGTCGGGTTGATTTTGTCACAGACACATACCTGACTAATTCTATTAAAAATCCAGAAAGGAAGCGAAGAGGAGCATCAGCTACATTCTTGCTTAAAGGTAGCTTAACAAATATTCCCAGAAATTGGAAGAGTTTTTTAACCGATACAAAGAACAAAAGAGCAATTGATCCAGTTCTTACTGGGAGAGTGGAAACAAGATAAATATGCAAATAAGCTTAAAAACAGAGTTATTTATTTTGTGAATGGTCGTAACTGCACAGCTATCACAAGTACTGATGGACTGCACACAGAAACATATGAGGTTGAGGCCCTGCAGTCATCCCAAGAGGAAGCTGACAGTAGAATTATTTTACATCTTCGTCATATGGCTTCTCAAGTATCTGAAGATTTCACCATTGTTATAAGATCACCAGATACAGATGTTTTCATCTTGTTGCTGAAATTTGCTCAAACCATTTTATTCGATACAGGAGTAGGAGACAAAAGACGCCTCATAGATGTACATAAAGTTGTAGATAAAACTGGTCAGGAGTTATGTGAAGTCTTGCCTTCCCTTCATGCTTATTCTGGTTGTGATAGTGTGAGTGCATTTGTTCGGAAGGGTAAATTATTACCATGGAAATTACTACAGAAGAGCCCAGAGTTTATTTCCACTTTCAAAAATCTTGGATCTAGTTCTGCTGTGGATGAAAATACGTATATCCAGCGAGAAAAATTTACTTGTCTACTCTACAATCAGTCATCAACTCAAGTCATCTATTGACAAAGTACGTTACAATCTTTTTCTTCAAAGATACGTCCCCAAATCAGCCATAATTTCAGATTGTGATGGGATAGGTATGAGTTTGCTGCCTCCATGCCGTATGTCACTCAGAGAACATATAAAGAGGGCAAACTATCAAGCACTCATATGGAACAGAGCAGATCAAGCTGAGCCAGATATACCTTCGCCAGACGGACATGGGTGGTGTCTCAGTGAAGGAAACTTAGAATTTGTATGCTGTAGTGGATCACCGATGCCACAAGAATTGATTGATATTCTAGATGAGCACGTAGAGGAGGAGGAGGAGTTTGAGGAGTCTTATGAAGATGAGCCAGAAGAAATTAACAATATCACAGACTTAATGTATGAGTATGATGATTAAAGATGCAATATTTATCATGAATCCATTCTCGTTATCTATTATGATTACAAATTACTCGGTAATATAGGAAAATATTCTGTACATATCTATTTAGCTATATCGATTAGTTCTATTCTTATAAAGGGTACTTTATCTAGTCCAATGTGCCAAAGGTATATTTGATTGCTATTTCAAGAAATTTTTCCTTAGCAGTTGCACTTCACTTTATACATTTGCTTTATGAAGAATTATTTTTATGAATGCCATAGTCAGAAACATATTGAATTTTTTTAAGGTTATGTAATAACCTTGTTCTTATGTTTTCCTGTTATATGAGGTGCTGTACATTAATGCAAAGCAAACAACAAAATATTTATTTCCCTGTGCAATGAACTCATTACTCAGTTTCAGGTGAGAGTGTACATTTAAGCTCTAAAAGCCAATTTTTTTTAGTGGAATTTCTTATCAGATATAGTTATTTTTCTATTTCTTTCATAATCAATATTTTTGCTGCCAAAATACTCTGTGTTTTTGTTCTTAAGGCTTAATATTATATTACCAAAATGATTACTTTAATTCATTGTACCTGTACCAAAAACTTTCCTTTATAAAGAAAATAGATCACAATTTCTTCATCTATGTTTGTCTGTTATGTGAAAATGCTGCACATTTACATCTATTCACAAATTATAATATTACTTTTCCTTGTGCCATTAATTCATCAGTCTTTTCAGGCTAGAGTATGCATTTAAGTTCTAAAAGAAATTTTTTTCTTTAATCAAATGTCGTATTAATTATGGTTGTTTGCGTATGCATTTCAATCATAGTTATTCTCTTATTACCAATGTTCCTTTTTTTAAGCACTAATATCAACAAAAGGAGTGCTTTATTTTTTTTTCTTTTGTGTTTGTACCACAAAATATCTTTTGTAATAGAAAAATCATAATTTTTTCTTGTAGTTTATCTTAATGTCCTTAATTATTTTGGGCCAAAAATCCTCTGACTTAATCTATTATGTCGGCTTAAGGAGATTAAACTGAACCAAAGTGTCTTCATTTTTAAGAGACCAATGTATAACGATCTATATGTTAGATATATAAATACTTATCGTAAATTTTATAATATATAAGAACTGTATTAGAAATAAACTAACCCAATGAACCCAATATACCTTAAAGAAGAATATGCATATATCAATTAGGTTAATATTTCCCTATTCTTTGGCCACTATTTTTTTTTAAATTTTGGTTTGTGTAGCAACCAAAATTCTCCAAAAGCCAGTCTGCAGATAATCGTACTCTGAATCTATTGCCTCCAAGAAGATGAAAAAGTAATGTTTAAAAATATATGTTGGAGCTGGGAGGGGTCGGCAACTAGCCTATGGTTCACAAGAGGAGGACGGGTTGTATCCGAGCAGTATACCGCATTCTAAGCGGCAAAGATTATTTTTTCTCACGCTATCATATGCTTTAATATATTTCTGAATATGACATATTTTTATATGAAATTACATCTAAAAAAAACCTGCTCTTTATGGATATTTTTGATGCTGTCAATCCATCTTTTCACTGAAATAAATTATAGCAAACTATAGTGATATACATTTTCTTGGTAGCTCAAAATTGAATTTTGAACGTAAATTAAGCCAGAATTCTTTATTATTTCGATAAAAACAAACTATTTCATTCGATTCTGCATACTTTTTAAACCCCTAATTCCATACCACTTTTATAAGTATTGGTTTTATTTCTCTGCGTCATATATAAAACTAACATTATTTTATATTACATTTTTTTTCCCTAAATATTTCTCGAATTTTGGCTTTATCAGCCAAAATCACCAGCATCCAGAATGCAAACAATCAGAATATGAATCTATAGACTCTAAGGGAATAAAAAATAACATTGTCTGCAAAAATCCCTAGGGGGGGGATGATTTCACCTGCTGGCCCATGGCCTATATATGGTCATGCTTGAGGAATTGTTCGTTATTTCCAATCCGGATCCATCCGGTAGGGCCTTCGCTCTCCTGAGCCGTTGCTCCCCCAAGGAATCTGCGGAAAACAAGGAGACAGAAAAACCCTTCGTCTGCAGATTGACATGGACACAGAATCCTGTCGCCAGTAGAAGCTGAGAAAGCATACAGTCCCAGGCGAGCCAGCGAACTGAGGTTTACAAACAAGGTGTACGTAACAAGAGAGAGAGAGAGAGAGAGAGAGAGAGAGAGAGAGAGAGAGAGACTCCCCCCACCTTCCTGCCAATCCACTGTAGCATCTTTGGGTCCTCGTGTGCTGAAATCTCAATTGCAATGGTTGCTCCTTTGAAGGCTGCCTCTCACTGTGCCAATCTTGGATGCCGACGGAGAGTCAGTTTTGCAGGTTCAAGTTGAAATGTTAGGTAAAGGTTTTTTTTTTGCATGCAAGGCTCCAGTATTGTGTATATGTATGTGTATATGTATATATACACACACACACACACACATATATATATATATATATATATATATATATATTTATATATATGTGTATATTCACGTATATATATATATATATATATATATATATATATATATAAATATATATATATATATATATATATATATATATATATGTATGTATATATATATATATATTTATATACATATGTATGTGTGTATTTGTATTTTTATATATATGTATATATATATATATATATATATATATATATATATATATATATATCTTATATGTATATATATTCATATTTTGTATATATATATATATAAATATATATATATATATATATATATATATATATATATATTTATATCTTATATGTATATATATTCATATTTTAAATATATATATATATTTATATATATATATATGTATATATATTCATATTATATATATATATATATATATATATATTATATATATATATATATATATATATATATATATATATATATATATATAATAATTGTATATTTTAACGCACAAAAGCGCACACACAAACACACGCACACACACATATATATATTTATATATATATATATATATATATATATATATATATAATATATATATATACTTATAAATATGTATATATATATATATATATATATATATATTCTTATAAATATATATATATATATATATATATATATATACTTATAAATATATATATATATATATATATATATATATATATATGTATATATACATATATATATATATATATATATATATATATATATGTATATATATATATATATATATATACTTATAATTATATATACACATATGCTTAAATATATATATGTATATATATATATATATATATATATATATATATATATTTATATATATACTTATAATTATATATACACATATGCTTAAATATATATATATATATATATATATATATATATATATATATATATATATATATATATATAATATATATATATAGTATATTTGAAATTTATAGACTGGCTCAAATAAGAGATAGTCGAAATAAAGTAAAAATAGTTAACACAAATAAAAAAAAAATCATTGAAATTTGCAAAAATAGAAAAAAAAAATAAAAATAAGGTCCCTATGATCCATATACTCGCAGGAAGCTTTGGGAATCCGGTGAAAGCGGCAATTTCTGCTTTATTTGGGTACCCAAAAATAAAGAGCAATTTCGAGACTGCTTTGAAATTGCAAAGGTTAATTCCAGCTTTGTAGAAGGAGTGTCTTCTTACTACTTTGCAATTAGGTATAAGTCTTAATTTTAATTTGCAAAAATGAGCTCTTTTGCATGGCTTATTTCGCCTATAATTAGATGGGCTATAAGTCTCTCTCTCTCTCTCTCTCTCTCTCTCTCTCCTCTCTCTCTCTCTCTCTCTCTCTCTCTCTCTCTCTCTCTCTTTCTTTTCATTTCCATTGTCTGAAAAGAGATATAGGAAATATTTATTTTACTGTTATTACTGTTCTTAAGATATGTTATCTTTGTTTCCTTTCCTCACTGGGCTATTTTCCTTGCAGACCCCGTGGGCTTATAGCATCCTGCTTTTCCAATTAGGGGTTGTAGCATAGCAAGTAAAGATAATAATAATAATATATGTTTTGCGTGTGGACGCGTCTCTATAGAAACATGCATGCGTGGACTGGCATAGAAAGACGACAAACACACGCAAGTGGAAGGACTTGTCTGAGGCCTTTGTTCTGCAGTTCACTAATAATGGCTGATTATTTTGATCTTGAGCTATTTTTCCTTGTTGGATCCCTTGGGCTTATAGCATCTTGCTTTTCCAACTAATGTTGTAGCTTAGCTAGTAATAATAATAATAATAATAATGATAATAATAATAATAATAATAATGATGTGTGTGTATGTATGTATGTATGTATGCATATAAGGCATAGAATAAGATATCAAAAATTTACATATACAATTGAGAAAATTCAGAAATGTATGCTTGTATAAATATATATATATATATATATAATATATATATATATATATATATATATATATGTGTGTGTGTGTG
>NC_090753.1:93001788-93004288 GCF_036898095.1 Palaemon carinicauda | reverse complement strand
TGAGAGAGAGAGAGAGGAGAGAGAGAGAGAGAGAGAGAGAGAGAGAGAGAGAGAGAGAGAGAGAGAGGTGGCATAATAATAGTTTATATGAATGTAGAAATATATGTACATGTATGTTAATGCACTATATTTGTATGCGAATATATGTATATATATATATATATATATATATATATATATATATATATATATATATATATATATATATATATATATATATACAGAGAGAGAGAGAGAGAGAGAGAGAGAGAGAGAGAGAGAGAGAGAGAGAGAGAGAGAGAGAGAGAGAGAGAATATAAGCCTCTTCTTCTCCAGAGAACGAAAGGTGCAGTTTAGCGCAAATCGAATAACTGGGAGCCATAAACCCGAAAGGAAAGTAAATCCAGGAATTGCAAAGCCGGGAACAAGGCCGATATTTTAATTTCACGCTCGGAACTCCCCGGAGGAGACGTAGTGCCAAGAACAGTGCCATGCTGGTGTATTATTGTATTTAGGGATGGCTGATTCCTTTTACGTACCTGAGTGGAGACAGGGATTCGAATAGATAAAGAGAGGGGGGGGGAGGGTTTTTGTTTTGGTGGCACGTGGGACTAGATGCTCATTTGATTATGTCTTTGCTTAAAGGTTGGAAAAACGTAGATGCTCAGTTGATTATGTCTTAGCTTAAAGGTAGGAAAAACGTAGATGCTCAGTTGATTGTGTCTTTGTTTAAAGGTAGGAAAAACCTAGATGCTCAGTTGATTGTGTCTTTGCTTAAAGGTTGGAAACCCATAGATGCTCAGTTGATTGTGTCTTTGCTTAAAGGTAGGAAAAACGTAGATGCTCAGTTGATTGTGTCTTTGCTTAAAGGTAAGAAAAACCTAGATGCTCAGTTGATTGTGTCTTTGCTTGAAGGTAGGAAAAACGTATGTGCTCAGTTGATTGTGTCTTTGCTTGAAGGTAGGAAAAACGTAGATGCTCAGTTGATTGTGTCTTTGCTTAAAGGTTGGAAAAACGTAGATGCTCAGTTGATTGTGTCTTTGCTTAAAGGTAGGAAAAACGTAGATGCTCAGTTGATTGTGTCTTTGCTTGAAGGTAGGAAAAACGTAGATGCTCAGTTGATTGTGTCTTTGCTTGAAGGTAGGAAAAACGTAGATGCTCAGTTGATTATGTCTTAGCTTAAAGGTAGGAAAAACGTAGATGCTCAGTTGATTGTGTCTTTGTTTAAAGGTAGGAAAAACCTAGATGCTCAGTTGATTGTGTCTTTGCTTAAAGGTTGGAAACCCATAGATGCTCAGTTGATTGTGTCTTTGCTTAAAGGTAGGAAAAACGTAGATGCTCAGTTGATTGTGTCTTTGCTTAAAGGTAAGAAAAACCTAGATGCTCAGTTGATTGTGTCTTTGCTTGAAGGTAGGAAAAATGTAGATGCTCAGTTGATTGTGTCTTTGCTTGAAGGTAGGAAAAACGTAGATGCTCAGTTGATTGTGTCTTTGCTTAAAGGTTGGAAAAACGTAGATGCTCAGTTGATTGTGTCTTTGCTTAAAGGTAGGAAAAACGTAGATGCTCAGTTGATTGTGTCTTTGCTTGAAGGTAGGAAAAACGTAGATGCTCAGTTGATTGTGTCTTTGCTTGAAGGTAGGAAAAACGTAGATGCTCAGTTGATTGTGTCTTTGCTTGAAGGTAGGAAAAACGTAGATGCTCAGTTGACGTAGATGCTCAGTTGATTGTGTCTTTGCTTAAAGGTAGGAAAAACGTAGATGCTCAGTTGATTGTGTCTTTGCTTAAAGGTAGGAAAAACGTAGATGCTCAGTTGATTGTGTCTTTGCTTAAAGGTAGGAAAAACGTAGATGCTCAGTTGATTGTGTCTTTGCTTAAAGGTAGGAAAAAACGTAGATGCTCAGTTGATTGTGTCTTTGCTTAAAGGTAGAAAAACGTAGATGCTCAGTTGATTGTGTCTTTTGCTTAAAGGTAGGAAAAACGTAGATGCTCAGTTGATTGTGTCTTTTGCTTAAAGGTAGGAAAAACGTAGATGCTCAGTTGATTGTGTCTTTTGCTTAAAGGTAGGAAAAACCTAGTTGCTCAGTTGATTGTGTCTTTGCTTGAAGGTAGGAAAAACGTAGATGCTCAGTTGATTGTGTCTTTGTTTAAATGTAGGGAAAGTGTAGATGCTCAGTTGATTGTGTCTTTGCTTAAAGGTAGGAAAAACGTAGATGCTCAGTTGATTGTGTCTTTGCTTAAAGGTAGGAAAAACGTAGATGCTCAGTTGATTGTGTCTTTGCTTAAAGGTAGGAAAAACGTAGATGCTCAGTTGATTGTGTCTTTGCTTAAAGGTAGAAAAACGTAGATGCTCAGTTGATTGTGTCTTTGCTTAAAGGTAGGAAAAACGTAGATGCTCAGTTGATTGTGTCTTTTGCTTAAAGGTAGGAAAAACGTAGATGCTCAGTTGATTGTGTCTTTTGCTTAAAGGTAGGAAAAACCTAGATGCTCAGTTGATTGTGTCTTTGCTTAAGGTAGGAAAAAC
>NC_090753.1:92981788-92991788 GCF_036898095.1 Palaemon carinicauda | reverse complement strand
TGGCAGGAATTATAATTTTCACGACGAAAACGAAGCTTTTCAGAATGTATATATATATATATATATATATATATATATATATATATATATATATATATATATATATATATATATACACGAGAGAGTTACGGGTTTGTTATTAAGGTCTGAAATCAGTGTTGATCTGTCGCTTCAGTTTTCCAGTTTATTTATAGCCAGGATGATGAGAGAGAGAGAGAGAGAGAGAGAGAGAGAGAGAGAGAGAGAGAGAGAGAGAGAGAGAGAGAGACTCTATGACGTTTTGGTATAAAATAAATTGTTATAGTTTTTACAGATGACCTAGAGCAGATTTGAGAATAAAAACTACATAGATATTTTTGCAAAATGGTTTGGGGAGAGAGAGAGAGAGAGGGAGAGAGAGAGAGAGAGTAATAATAATAATAATAATAATAATAATAATACTTTATTTCCAAATAAATACATTGGGTATTATACATTATTTATAAAGCAACATACAGAATAGTGATTACTGATATTGTGATTACTTTAAAATCTAACATTTACATGAGAGATGCTTTCATATAAATCTTTTGACTATCAACTAAAATACATTTGGTCCACTACTTGCATTAGTATGACTTTAAAGTAGAGATAAAATAACTTAAAATGGTAAAACTCATTAAAATTCTATACTCTATGCAAAATTACAGTAGACCCCATAAAACATTAAAAACTGATATTTACAAGTACATTAAAACCAATCCACAAATATGTAACTAAAATCTTGTAGAAAACATATATTTCCTGAGATTTGCTTTAAAAGTGTGTATATTCGATGTTGTTTTCAATGAATCAGGTAGGGTATTCCACATCGTTGGTCCTTGTACCGTAAAGCATCTACTTCCCAAGTCTGTGTTAGTTCTCGGTATATAAAGGTCATTATTCTGTCTTGTTCGTCTGTCCCTCCCAGCTCCAACTGTTAAAAACGTAAAAAGCCAAGTCGGTATTAAACTACGCATAACTTTAAAAACTCCCACACAAATCTCGAATTTAATTCTTCTTTCACCATTTAACCATTAGTGGTTTAATCAAGAGTTGTAGTAGAAGACGATAGTCTTTAATAACATTAAAATGACAGGATATAATGTCCCAGTAAGGGAAGACAAAATGTAAAAGGAAACTTGAAATTAAAACATAAACTTAGGTCAAAACATCTTAGAAAATACTATATAAATCTGGACATTAAAGAAATACAGTTCGTATAGCAAAAGTAAAAATGACCAATAATAATAGAGATAAACAATGTTACGACATGGGAGCTCCCATGGGTGTGACATAACAAACCAAACTCAGGTAGGAACTGTAAGTGAGGCAGGTAAGAGGAAGAAGGTGGAAGACATTGGATTCAGGAATTAGTTAGGAAGGAATTTGTCTGGGGATACCACGCTCCCTGCGGCTACGGTAGCGAGTTGAAGGGCCTCTAGATGTTTAAGATAGTGCCGCTTGAACACTGAGGGGTATTTCCATCCGGTATATTTAGAGAGATCTGCAAAGTTCATGTGATGGAAAAAATTTATTGAGGTCGCTACTGCCCGAATGTCGTGGACGTGAGGAAAGGACTCCGGATTAGCCTGTTTGATAAAATACAAGATCTGTTGCCTGATCCCTTTTAAAGTTATAGTCCCTCCCCGCTCTCTGATGAACAAGGGTCCCGAGGTCTTATAGGAAGTCCTTGATAGAAAGGACTTTAGAGTGGTAACAGGGCATAGGGAGGGATCCTGAAGGAGAGGGATAATTTTCCAGGAGGACCATCTGTTCTGAGGGTCTTCATTTTTGGCCAAGAAGACCTTGTCTGGGGAGAGGAGGACCTCTCCTTATGGAAGGAACTCAATGTGGCCTGGATCTCTTGACAAGGCAGCTAATTCCGAAATCCTAGCGCCAGATGCTAAACTCACGAGAAATAGAGTTTTTCTGAGTAGAGGGATATACCCACATGAATCGTTGATGGTTTCTGACGCCAGTTTAAGAACATCATTAAGAAACCAGGAAATCAAGCTAGGACGAGGAGGTGGTTTCAGTCTGTCACAGGCTCTTGGAATTGAAGCTAGCAATGAATCTGTTAGAGCTATATTAAACCCGACCAGGAAAATCTTTTTCAAGGCAGACTTAATGGTAGTAATAGTGTTAGCTGCTAAGCCTGACTCAAATAAGGTTCTGAAAAAGGTCACTGTTAGGTTTAATATCATAAAGACAGTATTAGAATCCTTCAAAAACTTTGCTAGTTTTTTGACCGCTGAGTCATATTGACGAAGAGTGGAGTCTTTTATCCGATTCTAAGAATAAGGTATTCTGGGGGTCTATGTTAGCCCCTTTGTGGGCCGCAAACTTCATGAAGTCCATAAAGTTAGGGCGTTCCGAATGTTTGAGGAAGCGAACACAGTGCGCGTTTGTACTATCTGGGTCAAAGTTGGGTTGGGAATCCGGCGAGGATGGAGATTCAGCTCCAGTAAAAGAGGAAACCAATTGCTCTTGGGCCAATTGGGGGCCACCAGGGCTACTTGACCTTTGAAGGACCGAAGTTTGTCCAGCACCTTCATCAATAGGTTCACCGGTGGGAAAAGATAAATCCTTTCCCAGGTGTTCCAGTTCAGAGACATGGCATCCGTGGCGTAAGCCTGAGGGTCCAGGTTGGGGGCCACATAACATTCCAGTTTGTGGTTGGACTCTGTCGCGAAGAGATCTACTTGGAGATCCGGCGCTTGGGAGAGGATCCACTGAAAGGATTTTCGATCTAGTGACCATTCTGATTCCAACGGGGTTGTCCTGGAGAGTGCGTCCGCCACAATGTTCCGAACTCCAGCTAGATGGACGGCTGATAGGTGCCATTGGTTTGAGGCCGCCAGGGAGAAGATTGCTACCATCACATGATTGATGGGACCTGACTTGGAGCCCCCTCTGTTTAGGCAACGGACTATAACTTCGTTGTCGAGAACTAGCCTCAGATGTTGTTTCTTGGCCGGGGAAAGACGTTTCAAAGTTAGTAAGACTGCCATGGCCTCCAGGACGTTTATGTGGAATTGTTGGAACATTGTGGACCAAAGGCCCTGAACCTTCCTGTGCTGGGAATAACCTCCCCAACCTGATAGGAAGGCGTCCGTGTGGATGACTATCTTTGGAGGGGGGTACTGCAACAGAACCGATTTCGATAGGCTCTTGGCGATTGTCCATGGGAGAAGCCTCTTCCGAAGAATGGGAGGGAGACGTGTCTTCTTGTCTCGAAATTTGTAGTTCACTCTGGAGCGCCAAACTCGGTTGATGTCTTTCAGTTTCGCTTTCAGAAGGTGGTCTGTCAGTGAAGTGAATTGTAGGGATCCTAGGATCTTTTCCTGGTTCCTTCTGGATGTTATCTTTTCCCCGAGAAAGCGTTTGGTATTCTTCGCAATCTCTATCCTCTTGGACCTGGGGAGACATAGAGTGTGAGAAAATAGGTCCCACTGCAATCCCAGCCACTGAAACCTGGTCTCCGGTGTCAGGCGGTACTTTCTGAAATTTATTTGGAATCCCAGAAACTGAAGATACTGGATCACCTTGTTTGTTGCCTTCAGACAATCCTCGACGTTGTCTGACCAGATTAGCCAATCGTCCAGATATGCGACGACTTGGATTCCGTGGGATCGGAGTTCCTGAATGACTGATTCTGCCAGTTTCGTGAAAATTCTGGGCGCGATGTTGAGCCCGAAAGGCATCACTTTGAACGTGTAAGCCTTGTCGTCTAGTCTGAATCCTAGGAATGGGTGGAAGTGTCTATTGGAACGTGATAGTAAGCATCGGTAAGATCGATGGAGGTGGTGACGGCCCCACGGGGAAGCAAGGTTCGCACCTGCGAGACGGTAAGCATGTGAAACCTGTCGCATTGAATGGACAAGTCTAGTCGAGAAAGATCGAGGATGACCCTCCGGCTGTCGGAGTCTTTCTTCGGGACGCTGAATAAGCAACCTTGAAACTTCAGATGTTTCGTTTCTTTGATCGCATTCTTGCAAAGGAGATCCTGGGTAAACAGAAGTAGGTACGGTGTCGAGGGTTGATGGAATTTGTTCGGTGGAGGAGGCCCTTCTATCCAACTCCACCCCAGGCCCTTGGAAATTATGCTGAAGGCCCAAGGACTGAACCTCCAGCAACTCCAGAACTTCTCAGGACCCGGGAGTGCAGCCATCCCCCTCAGTTGCCCCGACCAACCTCGACCCGGTGGCTCTCACCAATATGATGACGAGGGTTGTTTCAGAGCAGATTAGCTCTATGCTTTCTGCCGTCACCAGGAGACTAGACACCCTAGAATGGGGACTGCCTCAACAGCAGCAGTTCCTCATCCCGGACGCCTCAAAACTCCCGCCTTTTACGAAAAATAACCCGTGGAAAATGGCGCTCCACTGCCCTTTCACGGATGGGATGTTAACCATTGAGGGTTTTGGAACCCGGCCCATTGAAGATTTTGAGTTCTTCCCTCCCAGCCTTCAATTCCCCTTCCCCAGCTTTGCCCGGCTAACGGAAAAGGCTCTTGTCCGGCTGGATAAGGTCCCTAAAAAGACCGTTATCTTTCCGAAGGAACAGGCTCAGTCTGTTTGGGTTAGAACTTTAAATGAGTGGGGTTGCACAAACACCATGCTGACCCCTCACAAGAGTACATACACCATGTTTCTTGTGGATGAACAGACCCCCACTCCTTGCGTCACCAAAATGGTTGACTTAGCCCTTCAGGCAGTAGTCGAAGACAAACCTTTGCCGCAACTCCGGGAGACAGATCCTACATCTCTTCTGCTCCCATCAGATAATGAATGTTGGCTTAATATCCAGTCAACATTTACCTCTGGTAAGGTATCCGCTGATTGTGCGTCGACACAATTCAGCGAACGCCTCCCAAGACTACCTGAAACCTTAATCCGACTTGAGTTCGAGTCCCGGTCTAGGTTTAGCCAGAGCCTTAACGTCTCGACGATGGCGGAGATGTTTTCCCTCAACTATGACGAGGAACACGCCTTTAAAGTCATGACTAAAGCCACCCTGCAATCTTTGTTAGCGGATTGCTATGACTTCTTGGTGGCCAGAAGACGTTGCCGTAGGCATGTCTTATCAGAGGCTACTATCCGCCATGAGCCGAATAAGCTCATTAAAGCCTCCGCTTGGGGTCCGGACCTGTTCCCGGAGGACATGGTCAACTCAGTATTGAGCGAAGCTGCCAGAGTGAACCAGAGCCTCAAAGTCCGTTGGGGTCTCACTCCCAAACGGAAGTTCGAACAGTCGAGCGTTCACTCCCGGGGCAGGAAGAGGCTGCGCCCTTATAGCTCTACCCAATTCCGCCAACCTCTTCAGGTAGTCCAGTCGGTCCCGGTTACTCAGAGCATCCAACCTCAGCCCCAAGAGAAATATGTCCTCGTTCCTGAAAGCCAAGTGGCCTCGAACTCGTTCACCTCTCCTGTTTATAACCCGGCCTATGAGTCCCGGGTTTCCCCTCAAGGATACCAACGAGGCAGGGGCCTCGGTTCAAGAGGTTCTTTTCAGAACAGAGGCAAAGGGAGATATTTCTCTCGTGGAAAGGGATCACGTGGTGGTCGTGGCGGTAAAGCCTCCAACTACTGAGGATCTTCAGGTAGGAGGGAGACTTTATGCGTTCTGGAGTTGCTGGAGGTTCAGTCCTTGGGCCTTCAGCATAATTTCCAAGGGCCTGGGGTGGAGTTGGATAGAAGGGCCTCCTCCACCGAACAAATTCCATCAACCCTCGACACTGTACCTACTTCTGTTTACCCAGGATCTCCTTTGCAAGAATGCGATCAAAGAAACGAAACATCTGAAGTTTCAAGGTTGCTTATTCAGCGTCCCGAAGAAAGACTCCGACAGCCGGAGGGTCATCCTCGATCTTTCTCGACTAGACTTGTCCATTCAATGCGACAGGTTTCACATGCTTACCGTCTCGCAGGTGCGAACCTTGCTTCCCCGTGGGGCCGTCACCACCTCCATCGATCTTACCGATGCTTACTATCACGTTCCAATAGACACTTCCCACCCATTCCTAGGATTCAGACTAGACGACAAGGCTTACACGTTCAAAGTGATGCCTTTCGGGCTCAACATCGCGCCCAGAATTTTCACGAAACTGGCAGAATCAGTCATTCAGGAACTCCGATCCCACGGAATCCAAGTCGTCGCATATCTGGACGATTGGCTAATCTGGTCAGACAACGTCGAGGATTGTCTGAAGGCAACAAACAAGGTGATCCAGTATCTTCAGTTTCTGGGATTCCAAATAAATTTCAGAAAGTACCCGCCTGACACCGGAGACCAGGTTTCAGTGGCTGGGATTGCAGTGGGACCTATTTTCTCACACTCTATGTCTCCCCAGGTCCAAGAGGATAGAGATTGCGAAGAATACCAAACGCTTTCTCGGGGAAAAGATAACATCCAGAAGGAACCAGGAAAAGATCCTAGGATCCCTACAATTCACTTCACTGACAGACCACCTTCTGAAAGCGAAACTGAAAGACATCAACCGAGTTTGGCGCTCCAGAGTGAACTACAAATTTCGAGACAAGAAGACACGTCTCCCTCCCATTCTTCGGAAGAGGCTTCTCCCATGGACAATCGCCAAGAGCCTATCGAAATCGGTTCTGTTGCAGTACCCCCCTCCAAAGATAGTCATCCACACGGACGCCTCCCTATCAGGTTGGGGAGGTTATTCCCAGCACAGGAAGGTTCAGGGCCTTTGGTCCACAATGTTCCAACAATTCCACATAAACGTCCTGGAGGCCATGGCAGTCTTACTAACTTTGAAACGTCTTTCCCCGGCCAAGAAACAACATCTGAGGCTAGTTCTCGACAACGAAGTTATAGTCCGTTGCCTAAACAGAGGGGGCTCCAAGTCAGGTCCCATCAATCATGTGATGGTAGCAATCTTCTCCCTGGCGGCCTCAAACCAATGGCACCTATCAGCCGTCCATCTAGCTGGAGTTCGGAACATTGTGGCGGACGCACTCTCCAGGACAACCCCGTTGGAATCAGAATGGTCACTAGATCGAAAATCCTTTCAGTGGATCCTCTCCCAAGCGCCGGATCTCCAAGTAGATCTCTTCGCGACAGAGTCCAACCACAAACTGGAATGTTATGTGGCCCCCAACCTGGACCCTCAGGCTTACGCCACGGATGCCATGTCTCTGAACTGGAACACCTGGGAAAGGATTTATCTTTTCCCACCGGTGAACCTATTGATGAAGGTGCTGGACAAACTTCGGTCCTTCAAAGGTCAAGTAGCCCTGGTGGCCCCCAATTGGCCCAAGAGCAATTGGTTTCCTCTTTTACTGGAGCTGAATCTCCATCCTCGCCGGATTCCCAACCCAACTTTGACCCAGATAGTACAAACGCGCACTGTGTTCGCTTCCTCAAACATTCGGAACGCCCTAACTTTATGGACTTCATGAAGTTTGCGGCCCACAAAGGGGCTAACATAGACCCCCAGAATACCTTATTCTTAGAATCGGATAAAAGACTCCACTCTTCGTCAATATGACTCAGCGGTCAAAAAACTAGCAAAGTTTTTGAAGGATTCTAATACTGTCTTTATGATATTAAACCTAACAGTGACCTTTTTCAGAACCTTATTTGAGTCAGGCTTAGCAGCTAACACTATTACTACCATTAAGTCTGCCTTGAAAAAGATTTTCCTGGTCGGGTTTAATATAGCTCTAACAGATTCATTGCTAGCTTCAATTCCAAGGAGCCTGTGACAGACTGAAACCACCTCCTCGTCCTAGCTTGATTTCCTGGTTTCTTAATGATGTTCTTAAAACTGGCGTCAGAAACCATCAACGATTCATGTGGGTATATCCCTCTACTCAGAAAAACTCTATTTCTCGTGAGTTTAGCATCTGGCGCTAGGATTTCGGAATTAGCTGCCTTGTCAAGAGATCCAGGCCACATTGAGTTCCTTCCATAAGGAGAGGTCCTCCTCTCCCCAGACAAGGTCTTCTTGGCCAAAAATGAAGACCCTCAGAACAGATGGTCCTCCTGGAAAATTATCCCTCTCCTTCAGGATCCCTCCCTATGCCCTGTTACCACTCTAAAGTCCTTTCTATCAAGGACTTCCTATAAGACCTCGGGACCCTTGTTCATCAGAGAGCGGGGAGGGACTATAACTTTAAAAGGGATCAGGCAACAGATCTTGTATTTTATCAAACAGGCTAATCCGGAGTCCTTTCCTCACGTCCACGACATTCGGGCAGTAGCGAACCTCAATAAATTTTTTCCATCACATGAACTTTGCAGATCTCTCTAAATATACCGGATGGAAATACCCCTCAGTGTTCAAAGCGGCACTATCTTAAACATCTAGAGGCCCTTCAACTCGCTACCGTAGCCGCAGGGAGCGTGGTATCCCCCAGACAAATTCCTTCCTAACTAATTCCTGAATCCAATGTCTTCCACCTTCTTCCTCTTACCTGCCTCACTTACAGTTCCTACCTGAGTTTGGTTTGTTATGTCACACCCATGGGAGCTCCCATGTCGTAACATTGTTTATCTCTATTATTATTGGTCATTTTTACTTTTGCTATACGAACTGTATTTCTTTAATGTCCAGATTTATATAGTATTTTCTAAGATGTTTTGACCTAAGTTTATGTTTTAATTTCAAGTTTCCTTTTACATTTTTGTCTTCCCTTACTGGGACATTATATCCTGTCATTTTGATGTTATTAAAGACTATCGTCTTCTACTACAACTCTTGATTAAACCACTAATTGTTATGTTGATTTTAATTCGTTCCCTTATAGTTAATGAAGTTTGGGTTCGTTTCTCTGGTACTATTTCACTGGCCGGCACAGGTTGAGCCCAGAAAAGGGATTTTGACGAAGGAAAAATCTATTTCTGGGCGAGAGGACCTGTGCCGCCAAGTGAACCCACCCTAGTTGCTCCCCCCCCTGATCAGACCCCAAACTTAAGGGTGCTGTAAGGAGTGATGGGCAAGCGTGGGTAGAGTTAGTAGTACTGATCTGCGCGGCAGGGGAGGTTGAACCGCACCTCACTATTGAGGGATTTCGAAGAGGAGAAGTCTAAATGGTACGAGACCTCTGGTATTTCGCCCCAGTTTTATACCGACACCAATAGGTGAGCGAGCTAGTTCAACCTAGCATTCCTATACATTTTTTCTCTGGTAATATTAGCAGTTATATTCCTTAGAAATGGTGCAATAGGAGCATTTCACTGGGCGGCACAGGTCTCTTGCCCAGAAATAGATTTTTCCTTCGTCAAAATCCCTTTTATACATTAATATCTGGATTCTCTTAATGACCTTGGGATCAGAGCCCACATTAATGTCTGGATTCTCTTAACGACCTCGGGATCGGAGCCCCAGACGAAATCACACAAAGAAGAGAGCTTTTGACCGGGCGGGAGTCGAACCCTGGTCCGGCACTGTCTATACAAGTTTGCCGGACCAGGGTTCGACTTCCAGGCTATCAGATACTATAGTCTTCAAGTGATTTCGCCCGGGGCTCGGATCCCGAGGTCGTTAAGAGAATCCAGACTTTAGTGTATTATTATATATGGTTTATTTGAAATATATATATATATATATATATATATATATATATATATATATGTATATACATACACATTTCTTGCCATCGATGAGTGAAGGATCACTAGATTTACCTAACATATTTGCAAATGAAGATCAATACGCTGGGCAAGGATTCTGCATTGGAAAACCTTTATTTGCCTTCAAGAAAGGATTTGTTGAATTTACGGGGCGGGTTTCATTGTAAGTAATGTTTGAGTCTATTTGCTGTTATCGTGTAAACTCTGGTTGTGTTTGTTGGGGAGAGGGGAAAGGATATCAAGATACTGATATATATATATATATATATATATATATATATATATATATATATATATATATATATATATATATATATATATATATATATATATATATATCTATCTATTTATATATAAATATGTATGTGTAGTCTGTATA
>NC_090753.1:92960828-92970828 GCF_036898095.1 Palaemon carinicauda | reverse complement strand
AAAGGAAACCGGAGTTTGTTACGAAAACTATTCGGAGACGAACTATTCAAATCTCTCTCTCTCTCTCTCTCTCTCTCTCTCTCTCTCTCTCTCTCTCTCTCTCTCTCTCTCTAAACTATTTTTTTTAGTTTTCATCAATATGAAGTATATCCAGTATATTCTCTTAAATTAGTCAAAGAATTTAGATTGGAAAAATGTAGGAATAGATCTTAAGATTTGCATGAAGTCATTGTTGTGTTTAGTGAATCATGGGAGGAATTGCAAAAGATGGGAGAAGATTTGAATAGAGAAAGCAGAAATGCAGGACTGAAAATGAATAGGAGTAAAACGAAGATAATGTTCAATGAAAATGCAGAGACAACAAATATGGGTTATTGTTAATGAATATACGTACTTAGGATAGACAGTAAGTGTTTCCCCAGGACACGAGACCAAAATTAAACGAGAGAGAGGCATGAATAAAGAGATTTTGGTAAACAAAATGAAATTATGAAACGTAAAATGCAAACATCTCTAGAAAGAAACGTATTAATTCAGATGGTCCTACCCGTTTTAACTTATGCATCAAAACCTGGAACCATACTAAAGCCTTAGAACATAAGGTAGGCACAACTCAAAGAGCTATGGAAAGAATAATGAAGCAAATAACACAAAAAAACAGAAAACGAGCAACGTGGATAAGAGGGCAAACTAAAGTAGAGGATATTCTAACATGTAAGAAAAAGAAATGTACTTGGGCACGACATATTATGAGAATGCCAGATAATAAATGGACATTAAGAATATCAGAATGGGTCCCTAGATATTGCAAAAGAAGCAGATGAAAACAGAGAAGACGATGGATTGACGAGCTAAGAAAGTTTACAGTTGGGGACTGGCATAGAAACAGACGTAAGTTGAAGGACATGCCTGAGGCCTTTGTTCTGCAGTAGACTAGTGATGACTGATGATTATGATAATATTTCATATATATATATATATATATATATATAGATTGATAGATAGATAGATAGATATAGGCATATACTGTATACATATATATACATATACATATATATCTCTATATACACACATATACATACATATATATATATATATATATATATATATATATATATATATAAATATCTATATACACACATATATATACATATATATATATATATATATATATATATATATATATATATATATACTTTATATATATATATATATATATATATATATATATATATATATATATATATATATACTTTATATATATATATATATATATGTATATATATAAATATATATATATACTTTATATATATATATATATATATATATATATATATATATATATATATATAAAGTATATATATATATATATATATATATATATATATATATATATATATAAAGTATATATATATATTTATATATATATACATATATATATATATATATATATATAAATATGTATATATATAAATATATATATATACTTTATATATATATATATATATATATATATATATATATATATATGTATCAGTATCTTGAAATCCTTTCCCCTTCTCCCAAACAGACTCAACCAGAGTTTACACAACAACAGCAAATAGACTCAAACATTACTTACAATGAAACCCGCCCCGTAAATTCAACAAATCCTTTCTTGAAGGTAAATAAAGGTTTTCCAATGCAGAATCCTTGCCCAGCGTATTGATCTTCATTTGTAAATACGTTAGATAAATTTAGTGATTCTTCACATCTCGATGGCAAGAAGTATGTATGTAGGTGTATATATATATATATTTATATATATATATATATATATATATATATATATACATATATATATATATATATATATATATATATATATATATATATATATATATATGTATATATATATATATATATATATATATATATATATATATATATATATATATATATATGTATATATATATATATATATATATATATATATATATATTCGAACCCTGGTCCGGCAAACTTGTATAGACAGTGCCTGACCAGGGTTCGACTCCCGGCCGGTCACAAGCTCTTGTCTTTGTGTGATTTCGCCTGTGGCTCTGATCCCGAGGTCGTTAAGAGAATCCAGACACTAATGTGGGCTCTGATCCCGAGGTCATTAAGAGAATCCAGACATTAATGTATAAAAAATATAAGGCTTATTTGAATATGAAAAAACACGTCTAAATGTGCAAAATTTATCCTATAAATATATTTTTGGGCTCAAGCCATGTCGTCCTGATGGAAGTTCCTATAGGGTAGCTTCCTAGGGTATATTACAACTACGGCGATATTCCCAGAGAATTTACCTTAAGGTACCAGAATTCTAACTCCTGGAGCGAGTATCCCTCGTGAAAGGGATATCGCGACATATCAGAGGACGTATTCTAGACACGTCACATGGCAATCTACATCCTGGACAGAGATTTCGTCTCGTAGGAGGTGATTGACGAGATACGAATTCGGGAAAGAAAAAGGGGGAGCCGCTCCCAAGGCTTCCCTATCCCCCGATTCGTATGCGTGCCTGGCGCCATCTGTATTCCTTTTTGCGTAGCTTAACAACTCGGTGTTTTTTCCTGTTTTTCTCGCAAATCTTGGATTTATTCGGCTTTTCATGGCTTCTCCGTCTTCGTTGGCCTCTGATAGGTTGAGTATAGTGTCTGTTATGTATAAATTTAGGCTCTTGGTAAAATTTTGAGTGATTAATAGGATTAATCTTTGATACAAGAGCCGTAGCCTACCAGAGGTGTCCTGGACACTGTCGCTCGCTAGGTATAAATTAGTTAGTCAGAGCGACATTCCTGGTTGTTTTGCTTTAATAAATTTTAGCTATTTAGCTTTACATAGGATTTCCTTTCGTGCTTAGTATTATTTGGCGAAGTATTCGCCATTCTGGCCTACGCTAGGCCATGTAGCCTAGTCGTTTGGTCCTAGTACTTCATGCATGATTTTGGTTTTTACGAGTGTAATTAAAATTTTATTGAAGCTTTAGGCTATATTTTATACATTTTAGACTGTGTGGAATATTTCCAAGATTGTATACGTGTGAGTTTCGGTGAATTAGGTAATCGATTCTCTTGGTGCCTAGGCTAATTGCTTATGGAGCCTTAGTATACTTTATCATACTCCCCGGTTGCTTTCTTTTCTTCGGAGAAGGTATGCAATCCCTTTCCCTCTATTTAAGCCTTGGGCTTATCCCTAAGTGGTTTTTTCCGAATTTATTTTCGATAAAACTATACTAGGGTGTTACTGTACCTTCCTGTTCCTGTAGTTATGGTTCAAGAGGGACAGAACAACAGAGTTTTTAGTCTGAGTCTGTGTTGTCTGGCTTGGGGAAGAGTCCCCCTCGCTGACCTAACACATACAAAGGGAGCTTAGCTCCCTTAGGTCACTACCGAAGGTTTCTGTAGTTATGATTCCTTCTTTTGTGATCGACCAGACTAAGTCCTGTTGCTGTTCTCGGGGGAGGATAAGTTCTTCCCTTGGGAGTAGCAACGCCTTCCTTGCTTTGGTGCTCTGGAAGCTGGCAAGTATTGCTGGCCTTTCCCCTTAGATCTCCCTTAGGCTAAGATAAGTTTCTTGGCTGCGGGTGATCTGTCACTAAAGCAAGGTTGGCAGGACCCTCTTGTCCCTTCCCCCTCTATCTCCGTAATGGCCTAGCCATTACTGTACTGTACCTTGCCGGCCGGCAGAGCGGGCCGGCAGGGGTCTTACTGTACTGTACGTCGTTCTACTTCTGGACCTAGTATAGGTTGGGATGTGGAATTGACTCAGCCAATTGCCGGCCGGCAGAGCTGCTGGCCGGCAAGGGTCTTATGTTTTCGAGTGCTGCCCGGACCTCTCTTGGTCCCTCATCCATGCCTGCCGGCAGAGCCGGACGGCATTGGTCAAGGAAGCCTGAATTAGTTTCTCCCCTTCCTTATATGCACTCTTTCGGTTGCCGGGCTTGGGGGTTATGTACACTCTTATCCCGGCATCCATTCTATTTTCTTCTAGTGCTGTACCTGTCCCGGCTGCCGGCCTATGAGGCCGGCAGTCGGGCAGGTGTAGTCTTCTGGTTCTTTTGCTGCCGGCTGGCATCGGTCTTGTACCTTTGCCGGCCGGCTTATGTCAGTACTTGTCTGCCGGTCACCAAGAGTGTGGCCGGCAGCTGGGTACTACCTTGTGTAGTTGCTGGCCGGCAGCCATTGCCGGCCAACACTGGCTGTTACCGGCCGGCAGTTGCTGCCGACCGGCACAGGCATTTGAACCAGAGTGCTGCCGCCCTATAGCTGTTAAGTAGTATACTTTAAAGCTAGTTGTGGTGTGTGCCGGCCGGCAAAGGCAGGCCGGCACACATCCTCCTATACTGTACTAGTATTCTTCTGTATAGCATATACAGTAAGAAGAAAACTATAGTCTTCTGGTTCTTTTGCTGCCGGCTGGCATCGGTCTTGTACCTTTGCCGGCCGGCTTATGTCAGTACTTGTCTGCCGGTCACCAAGAGTGTGGCCGGCAGCTGGGTACTACCTTGTGTAGTTGCTGGCCGGCAGCCATTGCCGGCCAACACTGGCTGTTACCGGCCGGCAGTTGCTGCCGACCGGCACAGGCATTTGAACCAGAGTGCTGCCGCCCTATAGCTGTTAAGTAGTATACTTTAAAGCTAGTTGTGGTGTGTGCCGGCCGGCAAAGGCAGGCTGGCACACATCCTCCTATACTGTACTAGTATTCTTCTGTATAGCATATACAGTAAGAAGAAAACTATAGTAAAGGTTTAGGTACAGCACTGTATCTTCTAACACTATTGTGTTTTCTTGCACAGCCCTTTGCTGTTGCCCTCAGATAGGAAGCTGAGTTCTTCCCTGTCTATTATCCAGGATTTTAAAATCATTGCTTAGGTGTGAGCTCCACCTGTTTCCTCTGGAAACCTTGCATTGGTTACTCTAGAAGAGATAAACCATTTTGATTTTATTATCTGGAAGGCTGCAACAATGGGTTGTGAGGGAAACACAAGTGTGTGTCTTTCCTTTATGAATTGTTATGCTATACTATGCATATCCAGTGATACATAGTTCACTTGATACTCATGGAAATTTCTTCTCTTTACAGGAGGACCCTCCGAAGTGCGGAAATGTTTTCTGCAATGTCCGCAGCAAGAACCTCTGCGGACATGAGTGTTGTAGGAGACACGCAGCATGCGCTGTCTCCAAGGATGATCTCCAGTATTGGGACCCTCAGGTATGTACTGTATGCACTAACCTGATTACTGAGACTTTTGATTCCCCTAGAACGGCGGAATCAAGGGATATAGCAAGGAAAAAGCTTCGTACTTGGGTAAGGGGCTTCAAGAAAAACACCTCTGGCCCTTATCTTCCAAGTGAGAAGATGAGGGCGTATCTTTTTCCCCAGGCATCAGCTGATGCAGTGATTCCCCAGCCTCAAGAGGAGATCCCTCAAGATCAAGTCCAGGTGGACGTGGAAGTCGCAGTCGCGATGCAAGACATCCAGTTGGATGACAGGATGTCTGACCTGGACGAACATTTGGAAGAAGACCTCCTGGCTGAAGGTCAGGATGAAGTTCAAACCCCGGATGTCGTAGAGGATGAGGTCGACGAGGTGTCGGCTACTCCGGTTCAGATGCCGGAGCCTATCCCCTCAACATCGGCTGGTCTCCCAGTAGAACTGGGACAGGCCCTCTCTTCGATTGTTGGAATGATCCAACAAATGCAGAAGGAGAATCAGGAGAAGGCGGCTGCAATGGAACTGCGTATGCAGTCCCTGGCAGAATCACATGGGCCCCGGAAAAGGCTCAATGTGAAAGACCTTCCCATATGCTCAGATGCTAACCCATGGAGGTATGCTGAGCACATGCCGATGACGACTGGAAAGATCGTCATCTCGGATAAGCTGGGTTCAGTTCCCCTAGAGGAGGTAGAATTCTGGCCCAGCAAGGCATCATATCCGGACTGCTATGTCCGGCTGAGAAAAGAACCAGCTTCAAGGGAGGAGACAGAGCCGAAGGAGGTCATTATTATGGACCACGCTAAGGCTCAAGCCCTACTTTCATCCTCGATGAAAGAGAGGGGCTTCTCTAACTCGAAGGTAGCTGCATTGAGCAAGAAGCTCCCTTCTTTTGTGTCCTCTCCTGATAGAGCCTTCCCCTTTTTACAGAAAGGGTTTGCGGCTGTCCTAAAGGCAGTCGAGGCCGGCAAGCCTTGCCCCTCCCTGGAGGAGTGTAAACCCTTGTCGCTGGCCCTGCCTATGGACCACAAAGACTGGAAGGATGTCCATCTGACATTCTCAGTGGGAAAGTTGGAGGCTGATATTGCCGGACGGCAATTCGGCGAGGACCTCCCCAAGCTGTCCGACTCTCTTTTACGAAGGGAGTTCGAGACAAAAGAAAGACTGGCTGCCTCAATGTCTCATCAGACTACTCTTGAGACGATGGCAAGTGACCCCAAGGTCCATGAAATATTCATGGTAGTGGCTAAGTCTCACCTAGCCACAGTGACGAAGGACCTTTATGGCTTCGTCAAGGCAAGGAGAGCTTGCAGGGAGTTCGTGTTCACCGGGGCTTCGGTGAGACACGAGCCAAGGAAGTTAATCTCCTCCAACATTTGGGGAAAAGACCTTTTCCCTACCGATGTGGTCAAAGAGGTTGTTGATAAGGCCGCCGTGGAGAATAGAAACCTTCTCCAGAAGTGGGGCCTGGCTATCAAAAGAAAATCTTCCCCGGATGAGGGTCCTCAACCAAAGAGGAAGAATATGAGGACTAGGCTACCGTCTCGGCCAGCCAAGCCTTATAGACAGCAACAGCAACTGCAATTGCCATTGCCTCCAGTGCCCCAGATGGTGGCACAAACCCCGACTACTTTTCAGTGGGTACCCCAGGCTGTGCCAGGTCAGTCAACCACATTCACCCCAACGTTCGAAGGACAGTCTTCTTCCTTTCGTGCAAAACCTAGAGGAGCAGCCAGAGGCTCGTCTAGGCGCCCCTCAAGGGGAAGGGGATTCAGAGGTGGTCGTGGTCAGGGAGGCAAGACCTCAGGACGGCAGTCCAAGTGAAACGATACCGGTAGGAGGGAGACTGATGAAATTTTGGGATCGCTGGACCTTCGATCCCTGGGCCCAAAGCCTACTCAAGAATGGACTGGGCTGGAGCTGGTACAGCACTCCACCCCCGTGCCTTCGGTTTTTCCAACACTCCACCCCCGTTTTGGAGGAGTACGTTCAAGAACTGTTGGAGAAAAAGGTGATCCGAAAGGTGAAGTCCATCAAATTCCAAGGGAGGCTGTTTTGTGTTCCCAAGAAAGACTCGGAAAAACTCAGAGTCATTCTGGACTTGTCGCCACTCAACAAGTTCATAGTGAATTGCAAATTCAAGATGCTAACACTGCAACACATAAGGACCTTACTGCCCAAGAGGGCATACTCAGTCTCTATAGACTTGTCAGACGCCTATTGGCACATTCCAATCAGCCGTCGACTCTCCCCCTACCTAGGGTTCAGGCTACAACGGAGACTGTACGCCTTCAGAGCCATGCCATTCGGGCTAAACATAGCCCCAAGGATTTTCACGAAGCTTGCGAGCGCAGCTCTCAAACAATTACGCCTAAAGGGAATTCAGGTAGTAGCCTACCTGGACGACTGGCTGGTGTGGGCAGCATCCGAGACCGAATGCTTGCAAGCTTCCAGTCAGGTGATCCAGTTCCTAGAGTACCTAGGCTTCAAGATCAACAGAAAAAAGTCTCGACTTTCTCCATCCCAAAAGTTCCAGTGGCTGGGAATCCACTGGGACCTTTTGTCACACAGTTTCTCCATCCCGACGAAGAAAAGGAAAGAGATAGCGGGCTCTGTCAAGAGACTCCTAGATTCCGAAAGGATATCAAGACGCAAACAGGAGAGGGTACTAGGCTCTCTCCAGTTTGCTTCAGTGACAGACCCAGTGCTAAGAGCACAGCTAAAGGATGCAACCGGAGTTTGGAGAAGGTATGCATCAAACGCGCGAAGAGACCTGAGAAGACCAGTGCCGCCTCGGCTACGTACTCTTCTCAGACCTTGGTCCCAAGCCAGACATCTAAAGAAGTCGGTTCTTCTTCAGCCACCTCCCCCGTCGATGACGATTCACTCAGACGCCTCAAAGGAGGGATGGGGAGGTCACTCTCATCGGAAAAAAGTTCAGGGGACTTGGTCCAAGCTATTCAGGACCTTTCATATAAACTTTCTAGAAGCTATGGCAGTGCTCCTTACCTTAAAGAAAGTCTCCCCGCGTCACTCGATCCACATAAGATTGGTGATGGACAGCGAGGTGGTTGTGAGATGCTTGAATCGACAAGGGTCGAGGTCACCACCTCTCAACCAAGTGATGTTAGCCATTTTCCGATTGGCGGAAAAGAAGAAGTGGTACCTGTCGGCAGTTCACCTTCAAGGAGTCCGCAATGTGACAGCGGACGCTCTATCCAGGTTCACACCGATAGAGTCGGAATGGTCCTTAGACGCAGGATCATTCTCCTTCATTCTGAATCAAGTCCCAGAACTGCAAATAGACCTCTTTGCGACGAAAGACAACAAGAAGTTGCCCCTGTACGTGTCCCCGTACGAGGACCCCTTAGCGGAAGCAGTGGACGCAATGTCCCTCGACTGGAACAGATGGTCCAGGATTTATCTGTTCCCTCCTCACAACCTTCTGTTGAGGGTCCTCAACAAACTGAGATCCTTCAAGGGGGTAGCGGCAATAGTGGCCCACAAGTGGCCGAACAGTATGTGGTTCCCCTTAGCGTTGGAACTACAGATGAAGTTCGTGCCGCTACCACATCCAGTTCTGACCCAGCGAGTCCAGAAGTCGACTGTCTGCGCTTCATTACAGAAAACCCGGACCCTGCAGCGCATGATTTTCTCGCCCTTGTGGTGAGAAAGCGTTTCGGGATTTCGAAAGCCAGCATAGACTTCCTAGAGGAATATAAGTGCAAATCGACTAGAAGGCAATATGAGTCATCTTGGAGAAAATGGGTGGCCTTTGTAAAGGCAAAGAATCCGCAGGAGATCTCAACAGACTTCTGCTTATCTTTCTTCATCCACCTCCATGGCCAAGGGTTGGCAGCTAACACGATTTCAGTGTGTAAATCTGCTTTGATGAGACCCATTTTATTTGCCTTCCAGATCGACCTAGGTAACGAGATCTTTAATAAAGTTCCGAAAGCCTGCGCTAGGCTCAGACCTTCAGCACCTCCAAAGCCCATCTCATGGTCTTTAGATAAAGTTCTTCATTTCGCCTCCCTGTTGAGCAATGAAGAATGTGCGTTAAAGGATTTGACGCAAAAAGTTATTTTCCTATTTGCACTCGCGTCCGGGGCCAGGGTTAGTGAGATCGTAGCCCTCTCGAGAGAGGCAGGTCGTGTTCAGTTCCTGGATGGGGGGGATCTGAACCTGTTTCCGGATCCTACGTTTCTCGCCAAGAATGAGTTACCCACCAACAGGTGGGGTCCCTGGAGAATCTGCCCTCTGAAAGAAGATGCATCTCTATGTCCAGTAGAATGCCTAAAGGTCTATCTTCGTAGAACTTCAGACTTCAAGGGTGGTCAACTATTCAGGGGAGAAACATCAGGCTCAAATTTATCTCTGAATCAACTCAGAGCAAAAATCACATATTTTATTCGCAGAGCGGATCCTGACAGTACACCCGCAGGTCACGATCCGAGGAAAGTTGCCTCATCCCTAAATTTCTTTAATTGTATGGATTTTGAACATCTCCGTTCATACACGGGCTGGAAGTCTTCCAGGGTGTTCTTTCGCCACTATGCGAAGCAAGTAGAGGAACTTAAGAGATCTGTGGTAGCAGTGGGTCGTGTAGTTAACCCTACTGTTTCACTCTGCGAGGAACAGTGGTCTTAATTGGGACGATTAAGTCCAGGGTGAGTGTGTAGGTACATACTGTACTACAAACTAAATGAGGGCACCAAGTGCCCATATAGACTGTTCCTTCTTTCAAAGGTGAACCTAG
>NC_090753.1:92943328-92948328 GCF_036898095.1 Palaemon carinicauda | reverse complement strand
ATGGAAATTCATGAAAAGTTCAATTAATTGCAAAACAATAATGGAATTTCATGAAAAGTTCAATTAATTACAAAAAAATAATGGAATTTCATGAAAAACTCAAGTGACTACAAAAAATAATGGAATATCATGAAAATCTCAAATATTTACAAAAAATATTGGAATTTCATGAAATGCTTGAATAACTAAGGAAAAAATAATGGAATTTCATGAAAAGCTCAAATAACTACAAAAAAATGATGGAGTTTCATGAAAATCTGAAATATTTACAAAAAGTAATGGAATTTCATGAAATGCCTAAATAACTAAGTAAAAATAATGGAATTTCATGAAAAGCTCAAATAACTACAAAAAAATAATGGAATTTTATGAAATGTTCAATTAACTACAAAAAAGTAATGGAATTTCACAAAAAGCTCAATTAATTACCAAAAAAATAATGGAATTTCACCCGCTTCTAAAAATACCTTTTAAACCTGCCTCTTCCCCCGCCCCCCACATTAGGGGTTTAAGAAGGGGGTCAGAGGGGTGGGGGGTTAGGAAAACGAATGACTACAATTAAATTTTCATTTGTCACTGGTATGAAAAAAGATAATAGATATCCACGAACTCCCTACAAGCTCTCCTCGCCCTGACGAAGCTGTAAAGATCCTTCGTCACTGTGGCCAGATGAGTCTTGGCCACTAGCATGAACATTTCATGGACCTTGGGGTCACTTGCCATCGTCTCAAGAGTGGTCTGAAGAGACATTGAGGCAGCCAGTCTTTCTTTTGTCTCGAGCTCTCTCCGCAAAAGAAAGTCAGACAGCTTAGGGAGGTTCTCACCGAACTGACGTCCGGTAATATCAGCCTCCAACTTCCCGACTGAGAAGGTAAGATGGACGTCCTTCCAGTCCTTGTGGTCCATGGGTAGGGCCAGCGACAAGGGTTTACACTCCTCCAAGGAAGGGCAAGGCTTGCCAGCCTCGACTGCTTTTAATACAGCCGCAAACCCTTTCTGCAAAAAGGGGAGGGCTCTAGCAGGAGAGGACACAAAGGAAGGGAGCTTCTTACTCAATGCAGCTACCTTTGAGTTCGTGAAGCCCCTCTCTTTCATCGAAGATGAAAGCAAAGCTTGAGCCTTAGCATGGTCCATCACTATGACCTCCTTCGGCTCTGTCTCCTCCTTTGAAGCTGGTTCCTTCCTCAACCGGACATAACAGTCCGGATATGACCCTTTGCTGGGCCAGAATTCCACCTCCTCAAGGGGAACTGAACCCAGCTTATCCGACATGACGATCTTCCCAGTCGTCATCGGCATGTGCTCAGCATATCTCCACGGGTTAGCATCTGAGCACAAGGGAAGGTCTTTCACATTGAGCCTTTTCTGGGGCCCACGTGATGCTGCAAGCTTCTGCATCTGCAGTTCCATTGCAGCCACCTTCTCCATATTCTCCTTCTGCATTTGTTGGATCATTCCAACAATGGAGGAGAGGGCCTGTCCCAGCTCTACTGGGAGAGCGGACGATGTTGAGGGAATAGGTTCAGGGATCTGGACCGGAGCAGCCGACACCTCGTCGGCCTCTTCCTCTACAATGTCTGGGGCTTGATCTTCATCCTGGCCTCCTGCCAGGAGGTCTTCCTCCAGACGCTCGGACACGTCTGACATCCTGTCGTCCAACTGGATGTCTTGCAAGGCGACCGCGACTTCAGCATCCACCTGGATCTGAACTAGGGGGATTTCCTCTTGAGGCTGGGGAATCACTGCATCAGCTGATGCCCTAGGGAAAAGGTAAGCCCTCATCTTCTCACTTGGAAGATAAGGTCCAGAGGTGTTCTTCTGGAAGCCCCTTACCCAGGTACGAAGCTTCCCCCTTGCTATATTCCTTGATTCCGCTGTCCTAGGGGAATCAAAAGCCTCAGTAATCAGGTTAGAGCACACGGTACATACCTGGGGGTCCCAATACCGGAGATCACCCTTGGAGACAGCGCATGCTGCGTGCCTCCTACATAACTCATGTCCGCAGAAGTTCTTACTGCGGACGTTGCAGAAAGCACTTCCGCACTTCGGACGTTCCTCCTGTAAAGAGAAGAAATTTCCATGAGTATCAATTGAACTACGTATCACTGGATACGCACAGTTAGCATAACAAATCAGAAAGGAAAGACACACACTTGTGTTTCCCCGCACAACCAATTGTTGCAGCCTTCCAGATAATAAAATTGTATGGTTAATCTGTCCTAGAGTAACCTATGAAAAATTTCCAGAGGAAACAGGTGGAGCTCACACCTAAGATATGATTTTAAAATACCGGATAATAGACAAGAAAGAACTCACTTTCTTATCTTTGAGGCAACACCAAAGGGCTGTGCAAGACAACACAAAAGTGTTATTACACACAGTGTTGTACCAATACTATACTATAGTTTTCTTCCTACAGTATATGTTATACTGAAGAATACTGGTACAGTATAGAAGGTAATGCGCCGGCCGGCACTTGCTGGCCGGCACACACCATAACTAGCTTTAAAGTATACTACTTAACAGCTATAAGGCGGCAGAATGCTGGTTCAAATGCATGTGCCGGCCGGTAGTAACTGCCAGCCGGCAACTACACAAGGTAGCACCCGGCTGCCGGCCACTGCTCATAGCAACCGGCAGACAAGGGCTTGACAATAGCCGGCCGGCAAAGGTAAACAACCGATGCCGGCCAGCAGCAAAAGAACCAGAGGACTTCGACTGCCTGGCTGCCGGACTCATAGGCCGGCAGCCGGGTCGGGTACAGCACTAGAAGAAAACAGAATGGATGCCGGGATAAGAGCATAAACTACCTCCAAGCCCGGCAATCCGAAAGAGTGCATATAAGGAAGGGGAGAATCTAATTCAGGCTTCCTGACCAATGCCGTCTGGCTCTACAGGCAGACATGGATGAGGGACCAAGGGAGGTTCCGGGCAGCACTCAAAGCAGAAGACCTTTGCCGGCCGGCACACACCGGCAAGGGACTGAGTCAATTCCACATCCTAACCTATCCTAGGTCCAGATGTAGAATGACGTACAGTACTGTAACGGCTAGGCCATTACAGAGATAGAGGGGGAAGGGACAAAAGAGGGTCCTACCAACCTTGCTTCAGTGAATAATCACCTGCAGCCAAGAAAACTCATCTTAGCCTAAGGGAGATCCAAGGAGGGAGGCCAGCAATACTTGCCAACCCCCACTGAACCAAAGCAAGGAAGGTGTTGCTACTCCCAGGGAAAGGATCTCATCCTCCCACCGAGAACAGCAACAAGGACTAGTCTGCTAGATCACAAAAGAAGGAATCATCTCGTACAGAAACCTTCGGCAGTGACCTAAGGAGGCTAAGCCTCCTAAGTCTGCGTCAGGCTAGCGAGGGAGACTCTACCCCAAGCCAGACAAACACAGACTCAGACTAAAAAACTCTGATGTTCTGTCCCTCTCTGAAGCCAGACTCACTGGAACAGGGAGGTACAGTAACACCCCAGTATAGTTGTATCGAAAGTTAATTCAGATAAACCACTAGGGTTAAGCCCAAGGCTTAAACAGAGGGAAAGGGATTGCATACCTTCTCCGAAGAAAAGAAAGCAACCGGGGAGTATGAGAAAGTATACTAAGGCTCCATAGGCAACTTAGCCTAGGCACCAAGAGAATCGATTACCTAAATCACCGAAACTCACTCGTATACTATCTTGGAAATAATCAAGAAAATCTTAAATGTATAAAAAAACTGCCTAAAGCTTCAATAAAATTTAAAACACTCGGAAATCCAAAATCATGCAGGAGAGTACTAGGGCCAAACGACTAGGCTACATGGCCTAGCGTAGGCCAGAGTTGGCGAATACTTCGCCAAACAAAAATACTAAAAGCACGAGAAAGGAAATCCTATGTAACGCTAAATAGCTAAACTTTATTAAAGCAAAACAACCGGGAACGTCGCTCTGGCTAACTAAAACTCATACCTAGCGAGCGACAGCGTCCAGGACGCCTCCGGTAGGCATCGGCTCTTGTAACAAAGATTATTACTATTAATCACTTTAAAAATTACCAAGAGCCTACATTTATACATAAAAGGAATGGTACTCAACTTATCAGAGGCAGACGAAGTTGGAGAAGCCATGAAAAGATGATTAAATTCAAGATTTTGCGAGAAACACAGGAAAAAACACCGAGTTGTTAAGCTACGCAAAAAGGAATACAGATGGCGCCAGGATCGGCGCAATGCACGCTTACGAAACGGGAGAAGAGAGAGCCTTGGGAACGGCTCCCCTTTTTCTTTCTCGTTTTCGTTTTCTTGCCAATTGACCCCTTCGATGTGTTATCTCTGTTTGGGGTGCAGATTGCCATGTGGCGTGTCAAGAATACGTCCTCTGATATGTCGCGATATCCCTTTCATTAGGGATATTCGCTCCAGGAGTTAGAATTCTGGGTACCTTATGGTAAATTCTTTGGGAATATCGCCGTAGTTATAATATACCCTAGGAAGCTACCCTATAGGAACTTCCATCAGGACGACATGGCTTGAGCCCAAAAATATATATATATCCATATTTTATATATAAATATATATATATATATATATATATATATATATATATATATATATACATATATATATAGATACATATTTTGCATATATATATATATATTGTGTATATATATACATATATATATATATATATATATATATATATATATATATATATATATTTATATCTTAGTGTAAATATAGTAGACAATGTGAGGAAATTTTTTGAATGCAAGAAAAATAAGATTAACACAAATAGCTAAATGAAAAAGAATAATAATCCATTTTGTTTTATAAAAGAAAATGACGAAATGGTTCAATCTACAAAGTTTATATTGAATAGTATCAGAATAGTTTGTCTTTAAGTCATAGTTTAACTATACAATTTTTAATCCCAAATACTAACAATGATAAATAAATAAAAGAAATGTATTAATACAAATAAGTGCTGTAAAAATAAACGCTTAGTTGCTACTATT
>NC_090753.1:92928328-92940828 GCF_036898095.1 Palaemon carinicauda | reverse complement strand
CAGCTTAGAACAGTATATAATTTTACGGAGAATTTCCGATTAAAATTACAGTTTTTTTTTAAACAGTGTACCTATCATAAAGTTGAAGACAACTGGACTACTTTATGAAACATGACAAAGCATCTTTCGCGTCAGAAGGTAAAAGCATTAAAGAGAAGCATCACTAAATCTCGAGTCTGTAAAAGTTGTCGAAAAGAATATTCAGGATAACAATTGTCGCCCGACCCTCCCCAAATACAATTATGGCCCAACTCTCAGTTTTCAGAGAGAATAAAGACCTTCCCTCACTTTCCCCTCATCTTTTGACACTTCCCCTCATGAAATCACTCCCTCGTCAAAACAGAGAAAAGGGAAAAAAGCAAGATATGGAAATTCCAAAGGAAAAAAAAGAAAAGGTTGAAAGAGCAGGAATTGTAAGCGGGACATCAGAGGAGACTCGCTTTTGTTCCTTTAAAATCACCTTTTTCTTTTTTTTCTTTTTTTTTTTAAAGCACCTACATACGAACACACACATGAGGCTGTAGTAGTCTATTTGAAAATTCTCTGCCTGGAGATTTATTGGACGGGGGTTCAAGTCCCGCGAAAGCTCGATAGTTTCATGTAGTGTCTGCAACCTCACCACCCATGTGATCTAGGGAAGAAAGGTATAGGGGAGCCTATGAGTTATTAGCAGCCATTCTCTGGCTCACCCTGGTCCTAGCTTGGGTTGTGAGTGGGCTTATATGGTCAGTCTCTAGGGCATTGTCACATGAGTGGCCTTTAAAACTTCAAATATAAATTTTTTTTTATATCATCAAAGATCGAGAGAGAGAGAGAGAGAGAGAGAGAGAGAGAGAGAGAGAGAGAGAGAGAGAGAGAGAGAGGTTGTTTTCCTTGAGCAAAATTCTCAATAAATGAAACGTTCAAATTAAATTTGTGAAACATTTACTGGTAGAGAAAAAGTGCTCTGTTCTTTACATATAATATGACGTCGCAACCACTTGTGTCTTATGATTTACGTTGGAAAATCTACTCGTGTGAATATTCAAATATTAAAGTCACCCTGTAAAAATAAATTTGCGATGCTAAGCTCCTAAAGTGAAGAAACTTGAAGTAAAGAATTCAGAATTATTTTTGGTGAACCCTAATTTGAGCAAAATTCAAAATTGCACTTTGCAAAATACAACGTCTTTCGTAACATAATGTAGGCAGGGCAATCTCCTCTCTTATTCCGGTCCCCTTATGCCTTATGCCTTATTGCCTTATTTTTTGTTTGGGTTCCCCCAGGTCCCTCAGTGTGAGGCACCTCGTATATCCACCAGAGAGTTGCTAATGCATCTTCCGGTGTATTTTGCATCTTCCAGTCTTGGATGGTCTGGGATGCATCTTAGGTATTTATCGAGCTGATTCTTAAACACATCTACGCTCACTCCTGATATATTTCTTAGATGAGCTGGCAGCACATTAAATAGTCGCTGCATTATCGATGCTGGTGCGTAGTGGATTAATGTCCAGTGCGCCTTTCTCAGTTTACCTGGAATGCTTTTTGGCACTATTAATCTACCTCGGCTTGCTCTTTCTGATATTTTAAGCTCCATGATGTTTTCAGCAATTCCTTCTATTTGCTTCCATGCTTGTATTATCATGTAGCGTTCTCTTCTCCTTTCTAGACTGTATAGTTTTAAAAATTGCAGTCTTTCCCAGTAGTCAAGGTCCTTAACTTCTTCTATTCTAGCAGTATAGGACCTTTGTACACTCTCTATTTGCGCAATATCCTTTTGGTAGTGTGGGTACCATATCACATTGCAGTACTCGAGTGTACTACGCACATAAGTTTTGTAAAGCATAATCATGTGTTCAGCTTTTCTTGTTTTAAAGTGTCTGAATAACATTCCCATTTTTGCTTTACATTTAGCCAACAGTGTTGCTATTTGGTCGTTGCATAACATATTCCTATTTAAAATTACACCAAGGTCTTTAATTGCTTCCTTGTTTGTGATTGTCTCATTATTAGGTCCCTTGTATGCATACACCATTCCTTCTCTGTTTCCATAATTTATTGATTCGAATTTATCGGAGTTAAATACCATCCTATTTATCTCCGCCCATTCATATATTTTGTTTAGATCTCTTTGTAGTGAGTTCCTATCTTCATCACAAGTAATTTCTCTACTTATTCTTGTGTCATCGGCGAAACTTCTCACTACGGAGTTTTCAACATCACAGTCTATGTCTGAGATCATAATAACAAATAGCAGTGCAGCTAATACCGTACCTTGGGGCACACCAGATATTACCTGGGCTTCATCTGATTTTTCTTCATTTGCAACCACTATCTGTTTTCTGTTTTGCAGGAATTCTTTTACCCATTTTCCTATCTTTCCCACAATATTATGCTTTCTCATTTTTTTCTCCAATATGTTATGGTCTACCTTGTCAAAGGCTTTTGCAAAATCTAGATAGATCACATCTGTGACTTTTTCATTTATCATATTATTGTATATGTTTTCATAGTGTGCTATCAGTTGGGTCTGTGTACTTTTTCCAGGTACGAAACCGTGTTGACCCATATTAAACAAATTATTTTTGACCAAATGGTTCATTATTTTCTTTTTTATTACCCTCTCATACACTTTCATAATATGTGATGTTAGACTAACAGGTCTATAATTGCTTGCCTCTAGTCTTGATCCACTTTTGAAGATAGGGGTTATATAAGCTAATTTATGTTTAACATATATCTCGCTCATATCTACACTCTGTCTTAGCAGTATTGCAAGCGGCTTCGCGATAGTGTTTGCAGTTTTTTTTAACAAAATCGCTGGAACTCCATCTGGTCCGGCTGCCGATCCATTTTTAATTTCGTTTATAGCCATGACAATATCTGCTTCATAAATATCTATATCCGTTAGATATTCGACATTTTCTTCTCTCATTTCTGTTTCATTATTCTCATTCGCAATTCTTGGCGTGAACTCACTCTTATATTTTTCTGCTAATATGTTGCATATTTCCTTTTTTTCATTCGTTAGCCGTCCTTCAATTCTTAGAGGGCCTATTTCTATTCTCCTTTTATTCATCTTTTTTGCATAGGAGTAAAGTACTTTGGGGTTTCTTTTTATTTTGAAGTGTCCTTTCTTCTAAGTCCCTTTTTTCATTTTCTTTCGACTGTATAATCTTTTGTTCTGCATTTCCTATCTTACATTTTATTTCCCTCATTTTCCACACATTTTTTTCTTTTGCAAGATTTTTCTTCCACTTTCTAATTTTCTGAAATAAGATCCTTCTGTCTCTTGGTATGCACGTCTTTTGTTTATTGTTTTTTTTCGGTACATATTTTTCAACAATTTTTTCCAGTATTTTGTACAGTATGTCCGTATTTACCTGTATATTATCACTTATAAATACATTTTTCCATTCTTTATTCAGTTCTTCATTTATTTCTGACCATTTTATATTCTTACTGTAAAAGTTATATTTTCCATATCTTTACCAATGGAAGAGAGAGAGAGAGAGAGAGAGAGAGAGAGAGAGAGAGAGAGAGATTCTCATCCTAATGTATCCAGAGAGAGAGAGAGAGAGAGAGAGAGAGAGAGAGAGAGAGAGAGAGAGAGATAGAGAGAGAGAGAGAGAGAGTAGTCTAAATCCACAAGGCTGTAACATTAAGAAAGCTAAGACTTTTGAAGCCTTAAAAGACTTTAAAGACTAAATCCCACATAAACAAATATATCACAGATGAAACTTCAAGCTTCAAAAGGCTTAGTTATACAAACATACTCGACTTTCCTGTAAAAATAAACACAGATTCCACAGGTGATGTTCAATGTAGTTAGAAACACATTCAAGTCTTGTAGGAAAATAAATTAATTTCTTTCAGAAACTTGAGGAAATGTAAGTTTCAAACACAAGTAAGAAAGGTAAGTTGGCTCTTGGCTCCAGGAAAATTTTGGGAAGAAGGATAATGTCATGATTTTTTTTCTTTCTTTCTTTTTTTTTTTTTTTTTTTTTTTTTTTTGAGTTCCGACATTATTAGATTTGGCTTCGCTGAAACTTCATATTTTTCTCTTGCATAAGACCAAAATGGACAGGTCAGGTGCTGAATATAAATTCCATGAATTTCTGTATTCTAGTTTCCTACTTATTTTTATTCGTTGTTTTCTTATAGAATATATTCCATACAGTGACGGGTTTTTATTATTTCTCTTTTACTCGTGGAAGTATCAAGCCCATTTTGAATATCATGCTCTTCGCTCTCCCTAAGGGACAGAAAAAGATCAACATGAATACGAGAGCAAACTAAAGTAGAGGATATTCTAACAACATGTAACAAAAATAAATGGACAATGAAAGGACATAATGAGATTGACAGATAATAGATGGACATTAAGAATAACAGAATGGGTTCTTAGAGATTCCAAGAGAAGCAGGAGAAGGAAGAGAAGACGATGGATTAATGAACAAAGAAAAATTGTGGTTATGGACTGGCATTGAAAGACCACAAACAGATGCAAGTGGAAAGGACGTGTCTGAGGTCTTTGTTCTGCAGTGGAGTAGTAATGTCTGATGATTTTATATATATATATATATATATATATATATATATATATATATATATATATATATTCTTTCCTGTCACGTTCAGCGGCAACCAAACTGCCGTGTTGTAGTCAGAAAAGGAGGCAGGGTGAGAAGGGTCCAATCCGTGTGTGTGTACATCTATCTAAATATTTAGCCGTCAATTATGACGGATCGCGTAAACTAGTATATCCATACAAAAAACCTCTCTCTCTCTCTCTCTATCTCTCTCTCTCTCTCTCTCTCTCTCTCTCTCTCTCTCTCTCTCTCTCTCTCTCTCCGCAATGTATGAATAACATACACAACTCATCGTTGAAGGCCCAAAGCTTTAATCATTCTTCTGTCAGACTCAGCCATTGCTTTAGAGACGAATGAATGAATATTTCTAACGAGATGTCAGCCGCGTAATTCATTTTCAAGAACCTTTTCAATTCCATACATTTCCAATAAGACGAGATTCCTTATTTACGGATTTGTTTTATGCTGATATTAAGGATTAACGAAGGTCACTGATATTTCTTTTGTTGCTATTTTTCCCTGTTGGATTCCTTGGGCTTATAGTATCTTGCTTTTTCGAATAGGGATGTAGCTTAGCTAGTAATACTTCTCGTGTTGCTATTTTTCCCTTTTGGATCCCTTTTGCTTATAGCATCTTGCTTTTCCAACTAGGCTTGTAGCTTTGCTAGTAGTAATGACAATAATAATAATAATAATAATAATAATAATAATAATAACAATAATAATAATAATAATAATAATAATAACTTCAGTAACTAATGGTATTCAAAAAGGGTTAAATACTTCTACGAATGGACGGAAAATAATGAAAACCATTGACTACCTTTGAAATATATTTGATAAGAAAACAACGAATAAAAATAAGTACGAAATTTAAATAAAGAAATTCATGGAATTTATATTTAGCACCTGACCTGCCCATTTGGATCTTATGCAAGAGAAAAATGTGAGGTTTCAGCGAAGCCAAATCTAATAATGTTGGAACTCAAAAAAAAAAAAAAAAAAAAAAAAAAAAAAAATTTCCATAACATTATCCTTCTTCCCAAACTTTCCTCGAGCCATAAGCCAACTTACCTTTCTTACTTGTGTTTGAAACTTACATTTCCTCAAATTTCTGGAAGAAATTAATTTATTTTTCTACAAGACTTGAATGTGTTTCCAACTACGTTGAACATCACCTGTGGAATCTGTGTTTATTTTTACATGAAAGTCGAGTATGTTTGTATAACTAAGCCTTTTGAAGCTTAAAGTTTCATCTGTGATATGTTTGTTTATATTGGGATTTAGTCTTTAAGGTCTTTTAGAGCTTCAAAAGTCTTCGCTTTCCTAATGTTACAGCCTTGTGGCTTTAGACTTCTCTCTCTCTCTCTCTCTCTCTCTCTCTCTCTCTCTCTCTCTCACTCTCAATTATCATATTACATACATGTAGGTAGTAGGTTGGCCAGGGCAGCAGCCGCCCGTTGAGATACTACCGCTAGAGAGGTATTGGACCCTTTGACTGGCCAGACAGTAATGCATTGGATCCCTCTCTCTGGTTACGGCTTATTTTTTCTTTGCCTACACTTACACCGAATAGTCTGGCCTATTCTTAACATATTCTCGTCTTCCCTCATACACCTGACAACAATGAGATACTAAACACTTCTTCGCCTAAGGGGTTAATTACTGTACTGCAATTTGTTCAGTGTACTTTCCTCTTGGTAAGGGTAGAAGAGACTCTTTAGCTATGGTAAGCAGCTCTTCTAGGAGGACACTCCAAAATTAAACCATTGTTCTCTAGTCTTAGGTAGTGCCATAGCCTCTGTACCATGGTCTTCCACTGCCTTGGGTTAGAGTTCTCTTGCTTGAGGGTACACTCGGGCACACTATTCTATCTTATTTTTTTTCTTTTCCTCTTGATTTTTTGGAAATGGTGGTGTTGGCCAGGCTTAATAGAAGGGCCATGGATGCCTGGTGGTTTATCAAGAGGTTGTCTTTTCCTTTTCTGATTCTTTTTCTTCACAAAACCATCCTTACTGTCCTCCCTTCAGTTGAAGTGGCTATCCTGGAGGGTATTTAGCCTTGCATGGTGTATCGGCTCCTCCATGTTGATAAGTTTTTCCGACTTTTTACTATAGTCTATGGGTTTCATCAATCACTTTATTTGTAATTCTGTACATATTGTTTTTGTTATAATTCTTGTTAATCTAGTTTTTAAGTATGATGTCTTTTTTATTTCTAATAATTTTTATGCTGTCTGGACACATTGAGCGAAATCCGGGACCAGTACGTCCTAGATTTCGTTAATGTCGTCTTCTGTATTGCAATATTCGTGGTCTTCATGCAAATATTTAAGACCTTACAGTTGCATCCAGACAGTATGATATTCTTTCGTGCTCAAAAACTCTGGTTTCTAATATGAGGCACTCATCTGAGCTCTTATAACTGGTTTTAAGAAGCCAATAATGTTGAAACATGATGCCATCCCTAGGGCCAGGGGAATGGCGGAGTATATTAGGACTGAGTACCCTGCTTCTCATAAGTCCTGCTATCAATGTGGATGTCATGAGATTCAGGTAATAAAAGTTTGTGGCAGGCATAACAACTTTTATTTGTGTTTGATCTACCGAAATCCAGACATGGATGATTCTATCTTCGATTGTCTTCTTACCATTATGGCTAAGATACAAGAAGATGATAGAAAGGCTTCTTTTGTCTTTGTTGGTGATTTTAATGCTTACCATAGGGAGTGGTTAAGTTCTATCTCTCCTACTGATCGTCATGGCTTAAGAGCTTTAGAATCTGAATCAGGCAGCTCAGGCTGTGGGCAAATCATAAATGAAGCTACTCACAGGTCTGGTAATTGCTTGGACCTCGTATACACCGACTCCCCTGGCGTTATAACTTGTAAGGTTGGTTCTCCAGTAGGGACATCTGATCATGCCTTGATTTCATTAGTAGTGAAGACTGAGCAGCCTGTCCTTGATTTATCATACTCTTAAAATTTATATGAAATCCCAAGCAGACTGGAATGGGATTTTGCATGATCTTTTGTGCTTGAATTGGTCACAATTATATAGAAGTGTAGATCCTGTTGTCCTTTTGAATGAGAATCTAGTCAACATAATTGATAGGCGTATCCCTTCTCGTGTGCTAAGGTACCGAGTGAAGGACATACCGTGGTTCAATGATGATTGTAGACGTGCTTATTTGGAGAAGCAGGAGGCCTATCATCTTTGGAAGGGTAATAGATCAGATTTGACCTGGAATTACTATACTCATCTTCGAGCTTTTGCTCAGAGAGTTTATGCCTCAACTGAAAAGGAGTACAATTTAACCATAAAAGAAACCCTTTCTGGTACAACTGAGGAACATAAATGGTGGTCTACCCTTAAATCTGCACTCTTTGGTGTAGATGCAACAGTTCCTCCTTTACTTAAACCAGATGGCTCAGTCACTCACTGTGTAGAAGAGAAGGCAACCCTTTTGGCTGATGTTTTTGACAGTAAACAGAGTAATGAAAAACTTGAACTTCCTCATTCAAGTTTTCCTGAGGCTAAAATAACTAGTTTAGCTTTTCGATCTCGTGAAATTAAAGCTCTGTTGAGGGACCTTGATGCTTATGGAGGTGTTGACCCAAATGGTATTTTTCCATTGTTTTTTATAAAGACAGCAGATTTCTTAGTTCCAAAGTTATGTTATTTTGCGCAAGTAAGCAAGAAGAGGAGCTTTTAGCACTTGTTGGAGGATTGGTAATGTTACTCCTCTATGTAAATGTGTTTCTGGTAGCTCAAGTCCCACTGATTACCGCCTAATTTCCATAACTCCCATATTATCTAAAGTTTTTGAACGTCTTCTAGCAAAACGTCTTAGTAGGTTTGCTAAAGGTAATTATCAATTCCCTAGTTTGCAATTTGGTTTTCGTAAAGGCCTTGGAGCATAAGATGCCTTCTTACAATCCCCAATGCTGTACAGAAATCCCTTGACTATGGTCAGGAAGTTCGTATGATTGGCCTTGATTTTAGTGCTGCCTTTGACCGTGTTAATCATGAGGCCCTTGTTTTCAAACTGAAACAGTTGGGAGTGGGTGGGTCGTTTCTTAGCATTATTATTGATTTTTTAAGTAATAGATCTCAAAGAGTTCTTATTGATGGGGACCATAGTGAGTATAGGAATGAGATATCCGGTGTTCCACAGAGTAGTGTTCTTGGCCCATTACTTTTCATACTATATACACATGACATGTGGTTTGGCCTAGAAAACAAGCTTGTTGCATATGCAGATGATGCTACTCTCTTTGCATCAATTCCATCCCCTGAATGTAGATCTGGGGTTAGTAAATCCCTTAATAGAGATTTAGCTAAAATTAGTGCATGGTGAAAATTATGGGGTATGAAGTTGAATCCTAACAAAACTCAAAGTATGATTGTAAGTAGGTCAAGGACGGCGGCTCCTCAACATCTGGATCTCAGTATTGATAATGTTTCTTTAAATTTGTATGACACTTTTAAAATTTTAGGGGTGATTCTCGACAGCAAATTTACTTTTAAGAAACACATTAAGTCTGTGTCTTCTTCAATTGCACAAAAAATTGGCTTATTGAGAAAGTCTTAAGATTTTCGGTGATCAATCTTTTCTGAAGAAGTGTTTTAATTCTTTCATTCTACCTTGTTTTGAGTATTGTTCTCCTGTCTAGTGCTCAGTTGCTGATTCTCATCTTAATTTGTTGGACAGAAACTTACGGTCTATTAAATTTCTTAATCCTGATCTAGATATTAATCTTTGGCACCGTCGTTCAATTAGTTCATTATGCATGTTGCATAAGATTTTTCATTACTCTAATCATCCTTTACATTCAGATCTCCCTGGACAATTCTATCCTGTTCGTAATATTAGGCAGGCAGTTAATTCTAATAGCCAGGCCTTCTCCATCATGACGCTCAAAACTACACAGTATTCTAGAAGTTTTATTCCAGCTGTTACTAAGTTGTGGAATGATCTTCCTAATCGGGTAGTTGAATCAGTAGAACTTTAAAAGTTCAAAGTTGCAGCAAATGTCTTTTTGTTGACCAGGCTGACATGAGTCTTTTTATAGTTTATATATGACATATCTGTTTTTGACGTTGTTAATAGTTTATATAGGACATATCTGTTTTGACGTTGTTACTGTTTTAGAATGATTTATTGTTAACTTGATCTCATCATTTATTTATTTCCTTATTTCCCTTCCTCACTGGGGTATTTTTCCCTGTTGGAGCCCTTGGGCTTATATCATCTTGCTTTTCAAACTAGGGTTGTAGCTTGGCTAGTAATAATAATAATAATAATAATAATAATAATAATAATAATGTGTAAAAAAGATAGCTAAATATTTTCATAGATATGCACACACACGCACATGCATCCCCGTCTCTGTATGACTATTCCCTCTTCCCATTAGTCGAGGAATGGGGAGAGGTGAGTGTGACTGGAAAGATATATATATATATATATATATATATATATATATATATATATATATATATATATATATATATATATATATATATATATAGCTAGCCGCACACTTACTCTTCAATATATAGGAGAGATATTTATATATTTATATGTGTAATGGCCGGTTCAAGCACCTCGCTGTAACAGTCAATTGATGCTCGTACCAAAATGCTCACGTCAGTTTCGAGGTTCTGGTTCTGTCTACTACAATGTCTTTTTTGCTAGAAAAAAAAATAGAGAGAAGATAAAAAAAAAGAAGAGAGAAGACAGTTTAGAATAGATATTACCTGACATCAACTTGCGGTAATCATACTTATACGGGTTAATCAAGAAGGTAATAAAGTTATGTAGCAATGGAATTTACTGTATATATATACATATATATATTTGTCAGTTGTGTATATATATGAATTTATATATATATATACATATATATATATATATATATATATATATATATATATATATATACACACGTGTGTATATATATGTATGTATTTATATATATATATATATATATATATATATATATATATATATATAAATTGAACATGGGTATTTATGATATACGTGAGCAAACTAATCTTTTATATTCATAAAGAGATACAAACATACAAAATTCTTATAAACTAACACCTTTCTCTCTCTCTCTCTCTCTCTCTCTCTCTCTCTCTCTCTCTCTCTCGTGAGGACAATCCCTCTTAATTCCACCACCAACCAACCAGCAGCTGGCCACAAAGCACCACAAACCATTTGCTTTCAAGCCAAAACATTATCCTTCTTTTTTTCATCACGACTTATTCCCTCTCTTAATACGGGAAATTTCACCATCCATTCCTTGTAACTTATAGCCTTAAGGAACGTATTTTCCCTTGTAACGTATGTATCCTTTTGTAAGGTATGTATCCTTGGCGGTTAGAAGCAAAATGGAACGGCGAAATACTGGGGGGCGAAATACTGGGAATACTGGGGGAAAGAATTACCGGATGTATTACGCAATTTACTGCGACTCTAAAAATGCAAATGGCTGGAGAACGGTCTTCTTTCTTTCTTTCTCTCTTTCTTCTTATGGCAAATCTCGTTTTTATCTCTTTATTTCTTCCATGTATTTTTTTAATCTTTACTTTTTTGGTCTTCTAAAGTTGATATTTTTTTGGGGGGGGGGATTATGGATGTCTTCCTATTGTATTTCTCTCTCTCTCTCTCTCTCTCTCTCTCTCTCTCTCTCTCTCTCTCTCTCTCTCTCTCTCTCTCTCTCTTTAGTGCAGTGTGATTCCCACACTATCTGCTAACAACGCAGAAGCTCATCATTATCTCGTTGAGCCCTCCTACATAACACTACACGTGGAAATCTAAGGTTTCCTTGAAACGGAAACCTTTTCAATCCAAAACCCCTATCACGATATTATCCAACCCTTTCTAGGCCTTTCCAATTACTCCAGAGTAGGCAAAAGAAAACGAGAATTTCTTACAGGGGTAACGTCAATATAAATTCCTGAGACGAAAGCAAAATGAAGATTCATTATACAAGACTATTCCCTAATATTGGGCAGTACCATATCCTCTGTACCATGGTCTTCCACTGTCTTGGGTTAGAATTCTCTTGCTTGAGGGTACACTCGAGCACAATATTCTATCTTATTTCCCTCCCTCTTGTTTTGTTTAAGGTTTCATAGTTCATCTAGGAAATGTTTATTTTAATGTTACTGTTCTTAAAATATTCTATTTTTCCTTCTTTCCTATCCTCTCTGGGCTATTTTCCCAGCTGGAGGCTTATAACATCCTGCTTTTCCAACTAATGATGTAACTTAGCAAGTAGTAGTAGTAATAATAATAATAATAATAATAATAATAATAATAATGATAATAATAATAATAATGATATGTAGTTTAAGTTTATTCTCTCATTTCATTGACTCATGCATATCCGTTCAAAAAAGATTCTTTATGTCTTCATTCTAAATCCATATTTAATGTGAAATCATAAACTATTTGTGGCTTTATGAATGAAAGTCACGTGTTTAGTGATAACATAAATAGCCTTCTGATAAAAGAAATCCTTTATCGTTCAATTATTGATTAATTATCAATTATCTGGCATCCTGAAATAATTGTTTATCATGCGCAAGTGGAAAAAACGTGGTAATGAACTGGACTACCTTGATTATTAATATCTAAGGAATATTGAATTCAATATATATATATAATATATATATATATATATATATATATATATAGGCAGAATGTACATATACATACATATATATACATATATATATAGTTATATATATATATATATATATATATATATATATATATAGATAGATAGATAGTTATATATATACACGCACACATATATATATACATATATATATACATACATACATATACATATACATACATATATATATATATATACATATATATATAAATATATGTACATATGTATAAAT
>NC_090753.1:92923328-92925828 GCF_036898095.1 Palaemon carinicauda | reverse complement strand
AACCCCCAGACCACCTTTTGAACTTGCTGGATCCACGCTTGAAACCCTCCTGATATGAATTGGAATGTTTGAGGCCTTTGTCCTGCAATGAACTAAAAACGGCTGCATTTGTGTTGTTGATGTTGATGATGATGATGTTGTTGTTGTCGTTGTTGTTATTGTTGATGTTGTTGTTTTTCATTAAATCTTTTCTTAGCTTAGCAATTTCTCTCACAAAATCTTTCTACAGCAATATTTTTATAGAGACTCAACATCCATACTTTGCTCTAATAGAGAAGAGTTTAAGCAATCATCCATTAGTATAACCTCTTTTGGTTTACTTATATATTACAAACCTCTTCGCATCCTCTGAACCCTGAACAGCATTTACAGCATTACTATTTTGGTAACTCTTCTCTTCTCTTATCCTGCTGACATCCTTTAGCTAAGCTCAAAAGAACTTGCATCTTTTCATCGTCCATATTAACCTCGATAGCTCAATCTTCCGGGTCTATATTTATCCTCGGCTTCACTCCTGCTCATATTTACCCTCAATTCCTCCTCTTATAAAGTTTCCAAAACATTTTGCAATATTTTTTATGCAGAGGATATTCTTGATTCAGCGCTGGATCATCTGCAAACTATAACAATTTGTTTATACCAAAACGTCTTAGTCCTCTCTCTCTCTCTCTCTCTCTCTCTCTCTCTCTCTCTCTCTCTCCTCTCTCCTCTCTCTCTCTCTCTCTCCAAACCATTTTGGAAAAATATTTATGTAGTTCATATTCTCAAATCTGCCTTGGATTATTTGCAAACAATTATTTATATCAAATGGTCATGGTCTCTCTCTCTCTCTCTCTCTCTCTCTCTCTCTCTCTCTCTCTCTCCTCTCTCTCTCTCTCTCTCTCTCTCTCTCCAAATCATTTTGCTAAAATACGTTTATGTTGTTTATATTCTCAAATCTGCATCATCTGTAAAAAACTATGACAATTTATTTATACCAAAACGTCACAGAGTCTCTCTCTCTCTCTCTCTCCTCTCTCTCTCTCTCTCTCTCTCTCTCTCTCTCTCTCTCTCTCTCTCCAAACCATTTTGCAAAAATATCTATGTAGTTTTTATTCTCAAATCTGCCCTAGGTCATCTGTAAAAACTATAACAATTTATTTATACCAAAACGTCATAGAGTCTCTCTCTCTCTCTCTCTCTCTCCTCTCTCTCTCTCTCTCTCTCTCTCTCTCTCTCCTCATCCTGGCTATAAATAAACTGGAAAAGTGATGCGACAGAACAACACTGATTTCAGACCTTAATAACAAACCCGTAACTCTCCCGTATATATATATATATATATATATATATATATATATATATATATATATATACATATATATATATATATATATAATATAGTATGTATATATATATATATTCTGAAAAGCTTCGTTTTCGTCGTGAAAATTATAATTCCTGCCAATAAAATATTTGCTATACCATGCATTCTCGTATGTCATTAATATTGCGTCACTTTCGGTGTTATTTATATATATATATATATATATACATATATATATATATATATATATATATATATATATATATATATATATTCTATCCGACTTTGCTCCTTTGTCATAATATGCCAAAGGGTTGTGGTGGCTGATGTGGGTAACGTCCCTGACCGGTGAACGCCAGACTGGGGAGTTCGAGTCCTGCTCAAACTCGTTAGTTTCTTTGGTCACTGTGACCTTACCATTCTTGTGAATTAAGGATGGGGGGGTTTGGGAGAGCCTATAGGTCTATCTGCTGAGTCCATTAGCAGCCATTGCCTGGCCCTTCTTGGTCCTAGCTTGAGTGGAGAGGGGGCTTGGGCGCTGATCATATGATATATGGTCAGTCTCTAGGGCATTGTTCTGCTTGATAAGACAATGACACTGTCCCTTGCCTCTGCCCTTCATGAATGGCCTTTAAACCTTTAAATTTGTATACCCTTAGCATTTCCTCGCTTTAGATTCTATCAACTTTTTCATTTGTCTAAGCCACATACGACTTTGTCCATCAAATTCAATACACATTAATGCAAACGCCCTCTTTCATGTGCAACACTCACAAACTTATTCCCCCAATTGAATTATTCAAGTTGAACCCAAGGACCTAAAGTTGACATACAATACATTTATTTAAGAGAACTGCAATGCCTAAATGAACCAGTTATGTAAGCATTGATAAAACAAGGAATTAATAAATCTTGTAATCTCAATCTTATCTCTTAAACATGATATACTAGTCAGTTAATTAATACCTCGTAATTGTTTTTATTTTAAAAATGTAGAATCCCAAAATGATAATTCTAACATTACATTGAACCAGGTTATGAAAGCATTGATAGAAAAACGAATTATTCATTTTGGTAATCTTCAATCTTATCTCTTAAACATGATATAACACAGAGTTAATTAATACCTCGTAATTGTTTTATTCAAAATCCCAAAATGAAAATTCGAGCAACGCATTGCGTAATTTCCATATC
>NC_090753.1:92912382-92917382 GCF_036898095.1 Palaemon carinicauda | reverse complement strand
GATTCTTTTTCTTCTCAAAACCATCCTTACTGTCCTCCCCTTCAGTTGAAGTGACTATCCTGGAGGGTATTTAGCCTTGCATGGTGTATCGGCTCCTCCATGTTGACCAGTTTTTTCCGACTTCATACTATAGTCTATGGGTTTCATCAATCACTTTATTTGTAATTCTGTACATATTGTTTTTGTTACAGAATGAGAATATAGTTAACATAATTTATAAGCGTATCCCTTCTCGTGTGCTAAGGTACCGAGTGAAGGACAAACCGTGGTTCAATGATGATTGTAGACGTGCTTATTTGGAGAAGCAGGAGGTCTATCATCTTTGGAAGGGTAACAGATCAGATTTGACCTGGAATAACTATACTCAGCTTCGAGCTTTTGCTCAGAGAGTTTTATGCCTCAACTGAAAAGGAGTACAATTTAACCATAAAAGAAACCCTTTCTGGTACAACTCAGGAACATAAATGGTGGTCTACCCTTAAATCTGCACTCTTTGGTGTAGATGCAACAGTTCCTCCTTTACTTAAACCAGATGGCTCAGTCACTCACTGTCCAAAATAAAAGGCAACCCTTTTGGCTGATGTTTTTGACAGTAAACAGAGTAATGAAAAACTTGAACTTCCTCATTCAAGTTTTCCTGAGGCTAAAATAACTAGTTTAGCTTTTCGATCTCGTGAAATTAAAGCTCTGTTGATGGACCTTGATGCTTATGGAGGTGTAGACCAAAATGGTATTTTTCCATTGTTTTTTTATAAAGACAGCAGATTTCTTAGCTCCAAAGTTATCTGTTATTTTGCGCAAGTTAGCAAGAAGAGAAGCTTTTAGCAATTGTTGGAGGATTGGTAATGTTATTCCTCTATGTAAATGTTTGTGGTATCTCAATTTCCATAACTCCCATATTATCTAAAGTTTTTGAACGTCTTCTGGCAAAACGTCTTAATAGGTTTGCTAAAGGTAATCATCTATTCCCTAGTTTGCAATTTGGTTTTCGTAAAGGCCTTGGAGCATGTGATGCTTCTTACAATCTCCAATGCTGTACAGAAATCCCTTGATTGTGGTCAGGAAGTTCATATGATTGGCCTTGATTTTAGTGCTGCCTTTGACCGTGTTAATCATGAGGCCCTTGTTTTCAAACTCAAACAGTTGGGGTTGGGTGGGTCGTTTCTTAGCATTATTATTGATTTTTTAAGTAATAGATCTCAAAGAGTAGTTGTTGATGGGCACCATAGTGAGTAGAGGAATGTGATATCCGGTGTTCCACAGGGTAGTGTTCTTAGCCCATTACTTTTCATACTATATACACATGACATGTGGTTTGGCCTAGAAAACAAGCTTGTTGTATATGCAGATGATGCTACTCTCTTTGCATCAATTCCATCCCCTGAATGTAGATCTGGGGTTGGTGAATCCCTCAATAGAGATTTAGCTAAAATTAGTGCATGGTGAAAATTATGTGGTATGAAGTTGAATCCTAACAAAACTCAAAGTATGATTGTAAGTAGGTCAAGGACGGCGGGCTCCTCAACATCCGGATCTCAGTATTGATAATGTTTCTTTAAATTTGTATGACTCTTAAAATTTTAGGGGTGATTCTCGACAGCAAATTTACTTTAGAGAAACAAATTAGGTCTGTGTCTTCTTCAATTGCACAAAAAATTGGCTTATTGAGAAAGTCTTACAAGATTTTCGGCGATCAATCTATTCTGAAGAGGTGTTTTAATTCTTTCATTCTACCTTGTTTTGAGTATTGTTCTCCTGTCTGGTGTTCAGTTGCTGATTCTCATCTTAATTTGTTGGACAGAAACTTACGGTCTATTAAATTTCTTATTCCTGATCTAGATATTAATCTTTAGCACCGTCGTTCAATTAGTTCATTATGCGTGTTGCATAAGATTTTTCATAACTCTGACCATCCTTTACATTCAGATCTCCCTGGACAATTCTATCCTGTTCGTAATATTAGGCAGGCAGTTAATTCTAATAGCCAGGCCTTCTCCATCATGACGCTCAATACTACACAGTATTCTAGAAGTTTTATTCCAGCTGTTACCAAGTTGTGGAACTTCAAAAGTTCAAAGTTGCAGCAAATGTCTTTTTGTTGACCAGGCTGATATGAGTCTTTTTATAGTTTATATATGACATATCTGTTTTTGACGTTGTTAATAGTTTATATAGGACATATCTGTTTTGACGTTGTTACTGTTTAAGAATGATTTATTGTTAACTTGTTCTCATCATTTATCTATTTCCTTATTTCCTTTCCTCACTGGGCTATATTTCCCTGTTGGAGCCCTTGGGCTAATAGCATTTTGCTTTTCCAACTATGGTTGTAGCTTGGCTAGTAATAATAATAATGTGTAAAAAAGATAGCTAAATATTTTCATAGATATGCACACACGCACATGCATCCCCGTCTCTGTATGACTATTCCCTCTTCCCATTACTCGAGGAACGGGGAGAGCTGAGTGTGACTGGAAAGATTTTATATATATATATATATATATACATATATATATATAATATATATATATAATATAATATATATATATAATATAATATATATAATATATATATATATTATATATATATAAGTATAGCCGCACACTTACTCTTCAATACATAGGAGAGATATTTATATATCTATATGTGTAATGGCCGGTTCAAGCACCTCGCTGTAACAGTCAATTGATGCTCGTACCAAAATGCTCACGTCAGTTTTAATTCATTGGTTTTTGAGGTTGCTGTTTTGGCGGTTGTTTAGAGATTTTGAGGATTTTATGTCGCTGGGTTTTGAGGTTGTTATTTTGGCATTTGTTTAGAGATTTGGAGGATTTTATGTCATTGGTTTTTGAGGTTGCTGTTTTGGCGAGATTTGGTGTGCTGTATATCATTGATTTTTTCGTTTCTGCTTCGTCTTATTTACTGCGATTTGCAAATATATTACACCTCTTTTCCTTGTTACTCCTTCCTTCACTCCTCCCCTCCTCTCTACACCCTCTCCTCCTTGTTCCTTGCCCCTTCACTTTCCTTGCTACCTACCCTCTTCTAAGACTGAACCACGAATAGAGAAACTTAGCATCATGATCCATGCCCAAGGCTCCCATTAAAATCAGTTTACCATTTAACAGAAAACATTCATAAATACTTTTAGTTTGTTTTTGTGGAATGTGATAAAATATTATTCCAGAAGTGGTGTGTTTGATTAATACTAAGCCTTAAAATTTATAATGCTATAATAAAATTTTATGATGTTAGTTTTGTCTTTTCCAATCATATAGTACCTATCTTATAGAAGGATATTTACTGCCCCTTACTTTTACAGCCAACAACTAGTAATATATAATAATACTTATACAACTAAACTAGTTCAACCAACTAAAAGTTTGTTTTACATCGATCATGCTCAAAGTAATAAATATGGTGCTGGGGGTAACGAGCTTTCTGCTAGCCAGGATTTTGGAAAAAGTGGGGGTAATGGAGAAAAGTCATTGGGAACCGCTACAGAGACTCTTTAGCTATGGTCAGCAGCTCTTGTAGGAGAAGGACATTCCAAAATGAAACCATTGTTCTCTAGTTTTGGGTAGTGCCACAGCCTCTGTACCATGGTGTTCCACTGTCTTGTGTTAGAGTTCTCTTGCTTGAGGGTACACTCCGGCACACTATTCAGTCTTATTTATCTTCCTCTTGTTTTGTTGAAGTTTTTATAGTTTATTTTACTTCTCCTAGTTTCCTTACCTCACTGGGCTATTTTATACTGTTGGAGGCCCTTGGCTTATAGCAACATACTTTTCCAACTACGGCTGTAGCTTAGCAAGTAATAAATAATAATAATGAAAAAGGGTATAACCGTCCAAAGCTTGCCAAAGGTGATAAAGAAAATCATTGGACTTTGTTCTATGTTGAGATAGCCTACCAGGTCAGGTGCAAGGAGCTATTTTTCAAAATTAAAAGCTTTCAACATTCTCAAATTTTTCCCCGAGAGTAAATCCTCTTTTAATTAATCTCAGAAAGGGTCAGACCACTCCACATACTTGTACGAATTCTTAAGAGAGGAACCTTTGAAGATATTTGACTCTTTTATGAAGTTATAATAATCTCTTAAGAGAAATTGATCAGACTTCTCCCCCCAGCAAGTTTCAGGAAACTTAAAAACTCTTTCAATGATCTCGAGAATTTCTTTTTCAGCTTAGTATACCATCTTCCATAGATGAGTAGAACTCTGTTAATGAATAAAATATGGGGGAAAAAAATCAAGAAAGTTCAGGAAAATATCAAAGTCTTTACTTACTTTATAGTACAGAGTCTTCGAGTAATTAGTATATGGGAAAAAAATCATACTGGAATCATTTTCATAGTTTGGTAATATGTTTTCTTTTTAATTTCATGAATTTTGATTCCAGGAAGTTTTGAGGGCTATTCTAAAACTATAAGTTGTATGATAAACAAAAAAAGAATATTAATCCTTTGTTGATATCTCATCAAAAACCTATATTTTTTTTTAAATATTAGATGTTTTTCCAAAAACTTACAGAATACACAAAAAAACCTATTGTAACTATTTAAAGACTTTAATCAACAATTTTATTGAAAATAGACTTTACATAGATATAAATGTATTTATCACAAGAAACTTTTTAATATTCATATATATCAGACACCTAGTTTTTTATGAACTATTAAGATGTTTTTCAAAAAAGAAAAGAAAAATGTATTCTTATCTACAAATTTTAACTAACAATTAATCAAAAATAGTTTCTACATTGACTTAAGTAAATTATTTATCACACGAAACATTTCAATATTCGTATTTGGTTCCTATACTCTTGTGTTTCTTCAAGAGCACACAGTTGGATGCACGGATTTCTGGCCCACCTCGCTGAATGCACCCTGTCACAACATTACTGCTCGGCAGTAACCAAGCCCGAGGTGGAGGGAGAGGTGGAGGGTGAGGTGGAGGGTGAGGTGGAGGGTGAGGTGGAGGGTGAGGTGGAGAGTGAAGG
>NC_090753.1:92904882-92907382 GCF_036898095.1 Palaemon carinicauda | reverse complement strand
AGTGAGACGCCATTACATTCTGTGAGAGAGAAAAGCTAAAAACTCTCAAGCTTCCATTGCAGGGAAATTGCAATGATTATTGTACGTTATAACATCTATCATGAAAGAGATTGAATAGCTGCAAATGTAATATTACTCCAAGTTTAAAAAGCTGCAAAATGATTTCCAGTTTCGCGTGATATTTCATCTTTCCTCAGGCTATAAGCATTTTGGTATGAGAGTTTCAATAAACCTTTTAATATAGGGAAAAAATCATGATTATAATAAGTTTTTCATATCAAGTCGAGAATATATTTATTCATTTTTCGAATTAAATCATTCAATCAATTTGTGCAAATTCTTCATCACAATAGACTTTGCGAATTTGAATGGGCTGTTAATTAAAGATCAACCATCGTAGTCTCTCAGAATCTGATGCATTTTCACGTCACCGTTCTTGAACCCATTAAAGTCTAGTTTTAAAGGTGACTCATGAATGTCAGACACAATGAACACTGACAAGACCTAGCAACCGACCATATATACATGTGATTAGCTAGGGCCATGGAGGGTCAGGCAATGGCTGCTGATGGCTCAGAAGGTAGATCTATAGGCTCTCCCTATCCTTAATTCTCAAGGATGACGAGGTTGTAGATATTTCAAGAAACTATCGAACATCAGGTCTCGAACCATAGTCCAGCTGATCGTCAGGCAGGGACGTTTCCAATAAGCTACCACAATCTATATATATAAAATCTATTCAGCTTTCTAATGCCACTTTCAGTTTCTCTCTCTTTCTCTTTTGTCAGGTACATTACGAAACACCAACATAAGTAGGTTGACATGACATTACCTGTGAAACGTGAACATAAGTAGGTCAACACATGACGTTAACTGTGAAACGTCAACAAGAGTAGGTCGACACGGGACGTTAACTGTAAAATGTCAACATAAGTAGGTCGACACATGATGTTAACTGTGAAACGTCAACATAAGTAGGTTGATACGTGACGTCAACTGTGAAACGTTAACATAAGTAGGTCGACACGTGATGTTAACTGTGAAACGTCAACACAAGTAGGTCGACACGTGATGTTAACTGTGAAACGGCAGCATAAGTAGGTCGACACGTGATGTTAACTGTGAAACGGCAGCATAAGTAGGTCGACACGTGATGTTAACTTTGAAACGGCAGCATAAGTAGGTCGACACGTAATGTTAACTGTGAAACGGCAGCATAAATAGGTCGACACGTGATGTTAACTGTGAAACGGCAGCATAAATAGGTCGACACGTGATGTTAACTGTGAAACGGCAGCATAAATAGGTCGACACGGGACGTTAACTGTGAAACAGCAGCAAAAGTAGGTCGACACATGATGTTAACTGTGAAACGGCAGCATAAGTAGGTCGAAACCGGACGTTAACTGTGAAACATCAACATAAGTATGTCGACACGATGTTAACTGTGAAACGGCAGCACAAGTAGGTCGATACGTGACGTTAACTGTGAAACGTCAAGATATGTAGGTCAACACGGGACGTTAACTGTGAAACGTCAACATATGTAGGTCGACGCGGGACGTTAACAATGAAATGTCAACATAAGTAGGATGAAACATGATAACTGTGAAACGTCAGCATAAGTAGGTTGATACGTGACGTTCACTTTGAAATGTCAACATAAGTAGGTCGACACGGGATGTTAACTGTGAAACGTCAACATAAGTAAGTCGACACGTGATGTTAACTGTGAAACGGCAGCATAAGTAGGTTTATACGTGACGTTAACTGTGAAACGTCAACATAAGTAGATCGACACAGGACGTTAACTGTGAAATGTCAACATAAGTAGGTCGACACATGATGTTAACTGTGAAATGTCAGCATAAGTAGGTTGATACGTGATGTTAACTTTGAAACGTTAACATAAGTAGGTCGACACGGGACGTTAACTGTGAAACGTCAACATAAGTAGGTCGACACGTGATGTTAACTGTGAAACATCAACATAAGAAGGTCGACACGCGATGTTAACTGTAAAACGTCACCATAAGTAGGTTGATACGTGACGTTAACTGTGAAACGTCAATGTAAGTAGGTCGACACGTGACGTCATTGCTCCTGGCCAATAGTCATGAACCTGATCCATGACGTCATTGCTCCCTGGCCAATAGTCATAAACCTGATCCATGATGTCATTACTCGTTGACCAATAGTAATTACTTGACAAGAGATTTTGTCAAGGACGAGATCACCAGAGAATTAAGGTTTTTTGTCTTAAAATTTGCAATGCAAATTTACATTAAGTGTAGGAAGATTATCTGACTGTATATTAGCATTCACGGTAATTTTACAAGTACTATTCCAGTTGTTAGTTCTCATTTAGTATTTAGGAAAAGACCAAAATCATAAAAATAAAAGTTAAGATTATATAATTGGTACACAACTTGTTTGTGTAATTACGTTCGTTACTGTATACATATGAAGTTTTAATTTGTTGCAGGACACTTAATTACGT
>NC_090753.1:92889882-92897382 GCF_036898095.1 Palaemon carinicauda | reverse complement strand
TAATTTTCCCCGTAATATATTCTGTAATTTTCCAAAAAAAATATAAGCGCAGGGGGCATGAGCACAGAATTATTTCCTACACTAATACCTTGGCTGTAAGTTATCAGGGATTATGTAATTCCTAGTAGCTTTATCTTCAGAAAATTACGTAGCTTGGTCACGCTGACTTCTAATAATCATGATTCAAATAGGCGTAAGTCTCCATGATCAAGTTCCTATTTGTGTTCCTTTCATTCATTCTTTATTCATTCGTTTATTAAACATCCTCGGTAATTTTAAGATAAATTGCCTTTTTCGCCGGTATTCATCTAAGGCCGTCAATTTTAGTTCCTACTTTCTCACTATCCCTCCAGAAAAGAAATCTCTCCTGAGCGGCAGCAAGAAACACATGCACTTGACCATTCCAACCTGGAACCTTTCGAAATTTGTGTGAAGCCAAGACGAGATATTCTTAGCTGGATTAAAAAATAAGGCATTTTGAGCACTATTTCATTCACCTTTTTTATACAATTTCAATCACATTCCTTTATAATTATTCCAGTTAACGAAAATATCTTGGTTGAATTTAAAGCAAACGGGTAAATTATCCTACAGAGTACTTTCGTAATGAGCATATTAATTGGAAAACTTGTGGTATATGGAGGACTTCAGAACATAATGATCTATAGTAACTAAATAAGAGCCGGACAAATGTTGGTATAAGGATTCTTTCTAACGAATCTTTCAGACACTCATAAGACAACGACTCTCTAATTACAGCTATTATTGTTCCAAAATCTACCATTATGTGGATGAGCATTTATGTCCAACAAAATAATCCAGTTATCTCTACTCGATGATAACTATCTCCAATTTTGTCATAGGGCCTCAGTAATTATCAAGCAAATTAAAGCTCTTGTAATTAAGATTGAATTAGCAACACAGCAAATATTTTACGGTATATATTTAGAATTCTAGTTTAAATGCCAATGCCAACCGTTCTTAGCCACAAATACGGGTGGAAAAGGAAAAGTAAAAACTTTTATGAATAAAGGGCAAGAGGGTTGCGAACTAAGTCTGAATCTGAATGACTTGGGAAATATTTTTCAGTAAAGTATCCTTATATATTACAAAATGTTCCTATCTATGAATATCTAAATGCCTATGAAAGTCTTTAGCAATCAATTTAGCATTCTAAAACTAAGTTTTTGGAAGCATATTCCAAAAACTTGGTTTTAGAATGCTAAATTGATTGCTAAAGACTTTCATAGGCCTTTAGATATTCATAGATAGGAAACATTTTGTAATACATAAGGATACTTTACTGAAAAATATTTCCCAAGTCATTTTATTGGAAACATTGCAATATCAAGCGAAAATTTCTCCTGATATGCATGAATGTATAGAAATAAATTTATATGGTGACCAATTACTACATACATACTGTAATTCTCTCTCTCTCTCTCTCTCTCTCTCTCTCTCTCTCTCTCTGTGTGAATGTCCTCAAGACTCGTATAACTCATTTATGGCGTTTTTATGAATACTTAACAGAATCGAGCCATAAATGAAACTGGAACAAGACTAATGTCAGATCTCCGAACAATCTAATGTAGCTGTTAACGGAAGGAATTGTTAAGTTATGCCACTCCATTAATTTCTACATGCTTATACAAATTAATTATATATATATACATACATACATACATACATACATATATATATATATATATATATATAATATATATATATATATATATACAGTATATATATAATAATGTGTGTGTCTGTGTGTGTGTTGTGTATTTGTATTGGATAGTTGAGATGTCAAATGATACCACAGCATAAAATATGGCAACAAGATTTGTAATATTTTCCAGCGTTCGCTGAGCTTGGACAAGGCTCCGCCTATCTCCTAAGAAGTAGTAAGAAATACAACTCTCTATTTGTTTTGTCATGGTAACACTAGAGACCTCTGACGAGCGATTCTCCCTGAGTGTCGGCGGACTTTAAAATCTAAGTGTACCTAATCTGTATTTCTCAACTTAGATCATATTCTATCGAGAGAGAGCTCTGAGAGAGAGAGAGAGAGAGCTCTGAGAGAGAGAGAGAGAGCTCTGCGATGAGAGAGAGAGAGAGCTCTGAGAGAGAGAGAGAGCTCTGAGAGAGAGAGAGAGAGCTGAGAGAGAGAGAGAGAGAGAGAGAGAGAGAGCCTTACCTTACCTTATTTTTTGTTTGGGTTCCCCCAGGTCCCTCAGTGTGAGGCACCTCGTATATCCACCAGAGAGTTGCTAATGCATCTTCCGGTGTATTTTGCATCTTTCAGTCTTGGATGGTCTAGGATGCATCTTAGGTATTTATCGAGCTTATTCTTAACACATCTACGCTCACTCCTGATATGTTTCTTAGATGAGCTGGCAGCACATTAAATAGTCGCTGCATTATCGATGCTGGTGCGTAGTGGATTAATGTCCTGTGCGCCTTTCTCAGTTTACCTGGAATAATTTTTGGCACTATTAATCTACCTCGGCTTGCTCTTTCTGATATTTTAAGCTCCATGATGTTTTCAGTAATTCCTTCTATTTGCTTCCATGCTTGTATTATAATGTAGCGTTCTCTTCTCCTTTCTAGACTGTATAGTTTTAAAAATTTCAGTCTTTCCCAGTAGTCAAGGTCCTTAACTTCTTCTATTCTAGCAGTATAGGACCTTTGTACACTCTCTATTTGCGCAATATCCTTTTGGTAGTGTGGGTACCATATCACATTGCAGTACTCGAGTGTACTACGCACATAAGTTTTTGTAAAGCATAATCATGTGTTCAGCTTTTCTTGTTTTAAAGTGTCTGAATAACATTCCCATTTTTGCTTTACATTTAGCCAACAGTGTTGCTATTTGGTCGTTGCATAACATATTCCTATTTAAAATTACACCAAGGTCTTTAATTGCTTCCTTGTTTGTGATTGTCTCATTATTAGGTCCCTTGTATGCATACACCATTCCTTCTCTCGTTTCATAATTTATTGATTCGAATTTATCGGAGTTAAATACCATCCTATTTATCTCCGCCCATTCATATATTTTGTTTAGATCTCTTTGTAGTGAGTTCCTATCTTCATCACAAGTAATTTCTCTACTTATTCTTGTGTCATCGGCGAAACTTCTCACTACGGAGTTTTCAACATCACAGTCTATGTCTGAGATCATAATAACAAACAGCAGTGCAGCTAATACCGTACCTTGTGGCACAACCGATATTACCTGGGCTTCATCTGATTTCTCATCATTTGCAACCACTATCTGTTTTCTGTTTTGCAGGAATTCTTTTACCCATTTTCCTATCTTTCCCACAATATTATTGCTTTCTCATTTTTTTCTCCAATATGATATGGTCTACCTTGTCAAAGGCTTTTGCAAAATCTAGATAGATCACATCTGTGTCTTTTTCATTTATCATATTTTTGTATATGTTTTCATAGTGTTCTATCAGTTGGGTCTGTGTACTTTTTCCAGGTACGAAACCGTGTTGACCCATATTGAACAAATTATTTTTGACCAAATGGTTCATTATTTTCTTTTTTATTACCCTCTCATACACTTTCATAATATGTGATGTTAGACTAACAGGTCTATAATTGCTTGCCTCTAGTCTTGATCCACTTTTGAAGATAGGGGTTATATAAGCTAATTTATGTCTATCTCGCTCATATCTACACTCTGTCTTAGCAGTATTGCAAGCGGCTTCGCGATAGTGTTTGCAGTTTTTTTAACAAAATCGCTGGAACTCCATCTGGTCCGGCTGCCGATCCATTTTTAATTTCGTTTATAGCCGTGACAATATCTGCTTCATTAATATCTATATCGTTAGATATTCAACATTTTCTTCTCTCATTTGTTTCATTATTCTCATTCGCAATTCTTGGCGTGAACTCACTCTTATATTTTTCTGCTAATGTGTTGCATATTTCCTTTTTTTCATTCGTTAGCCGTCCTTCAATTCTTAAGAGGGCCTATTTCTATTCTCCCTTTATTCATCTTTTTTGCATAGGAGTAAAGTACTTTGGGGTTTCTTTTTATATTTTGAAGTGTCCTTTCTTTTAAGTCCCTTTTTTCATTTTTCTTTCGACTGTATAATCTTTTGTTCTGCATTTTCTATCTTACAGTTTATTTCTCTCAATTTCCACACATTTTTTTCTTTTGCAAGATTTTTCTTCCACTTTCTAATTTTCTGAAATAAGATCCTTCTGTCTCTTGGTATGCACGTCTTTTGTTTATTGTTTTTTTTCGGTACATATTTTTCAACAATTTTCTCCAGTATTTTGTACAGTATGTCCGTATTTACCTGTATATTATCACTTATAAATACATTTTTCCATTCTTTATTCAGTTCTTCATTTATTTCTGACCATTTTATATTCTTACTGTAAAAATTATATTTTCCATATCCTTCCCAAAGTTATGTGCTTTTATTAATTCTGTGATCACTTGCTTTGGAATGAACTATCAATTCTATGACATTGTGGTCTGAAATTCCCGTGTTATACACTATTATTTCTTTAACATAATTCACCTCATTCACAAATACTAGATCTAGGACATTTTCCTTTCTTGTTGGAATGTGGTTTATTTGTTGCATATTATGTTCTAATAGCATATCTTGAAGCTTTTCATATTGCCTCTTATCTTCTGCGCTAATATTACTCTCTTTTTTTATATGTATACATACAACCACCTTTCTTCTATCCGTTCTTTCCAATCCACGAAAGGAAAGTTAAAATCTCCGGATAGGAGTATATTCCAGTCTTTATGGTTTCTACATATATCATCTATTTTTTCTATTATGTCAAACTCCTTAGTATTTGGGGGTCTGTAAACTACAATATTCACTAGTTTTTCAAATTCAAATTCTACCGCAATCAATTCACATTCTGTGTTGCTGTATTTTTCACAGACTTTTCCTTGATTTATGTCTCTTCCATATATTGCGGTTCCCCCCTCGATTCCTATTTTTTCTGTCTGATCTATAAGTTTGGAAGCCCTTTATCTGGTCATCACTGCCAGTCTCTTGGGAATAACATGTTTCACTTATATTTAATATATCTATTTTTTCAATTAGGTTAGTTCTTCTAGGAACTCTATTTTCCTTTTAGAGTTACTCGTGACTAAACCCTGTGCATTCATCACTATTATGGTTTGTGTTTCATTCCCATTATTTAATATTGGTAATATGGATTCTCCCATGCTTCCTTCCTGTTCTGATATGATGTTTCTTTTCTTCATTTCTCGGAATTCTGCCATTAAAAAATCCAACTTTTCCATAATATTTGTTCTTTCGCCTTCATACTTATTTTTGTGTGTAAACCTGCAATTGTCCCCATATCTGCACCAACCCCTGGCATTATAGATGCATTCTTTGTAGTTGGGCTCTATTTGTGGAGATTTGGGTTGAAAGGCCTTTTTTGGTGCATAGTGCGGTATACACACGGCCTGCTTTTTTGTTTCTTTTTTTGTTTCATTTTTGTTTTTCTTTTCAGTTTGCTGAGTTTTCTTACTCTCATTCATAGTTGCAGGATGCATATATCGACATTTTTTGTTGAAACTGCATCCTTTTCCTTCTTTTAGGGTTTTGCATATTTTTGGATGGAGATCTCTGCATTCGTCTCCATATCCGTCTAAAAACGCACATTTACCATATATTTTCATAATTATGGCATATCTTTGGATGCTTGTAGTAGCATCTTTCACCAAATTTGCATTTCCCTCTTTTCAGCCTATTACAGACTATATCTTTCTTTTCTTTTTTTTCTTGTTCTTGCTCTTCCCTAAAAGTATGTAGGTCCGGGTAGAGTCTCTTGGGTCTATTATTTGTTTCCATCTGATAATTATTTCTTCATAAGTATGTTGTTGGATGGCATCATAAGTTATATCAATGATTTCCTCTGCATCCTTACACATATCCTGTTCATTTTTCTCTTCTTCTTCTTCTTCTTCTTCTTCTTCTTCTTCTTCTTCTTCAACTATTTGCAGCTTTAGTCTCGACTTAATTATATTTTCTATCCAGACTAAGCATGTTGAGCAGAATACCTTTGTGTGTCTATTTTTTATTTTTTGCTGTATTTCAGCACATGTGGGGTGTGTTGGAACATTACAGGCATTACATTTTCTAATCAGTTGTTGAGGATTATTAATGGAATACCATATCTTACATGTATTACACCATTTTGGCATTCTTTTTCCCAATGCATCAATCAGCATATTCACCATATTGGACTTGTTATTGTTCTTTGATGGAATGTGTTGATTGATGTAGACTTTCTTTATAAGTCTCTTTATCACTTGGATCTTCTTTGGAATTTCTTTCAATTATTTTACTGATGTTTTCCGCAGATTTGTTCCAGTCTATTGGATCATATTGTTTCAATATGCCTGCGAATATTTTTCCGTCACACTGGTTGGAGTTGCTAGTGACATCTGTTGTCAATCGGTCGAGCTCCTGTTTCGCCAACTCATGGAATTTGCTTTTGCTGACTCCAGCGATGTCTCTCCCACGAGTTGCCTGTGTTATACAATGCCATCTTGATCAGATTTTTATCAATTCACAAGATAACTATCCTATGCCGACGTTTTATCCCACTTTTCTGCCCTCAAACTAATCACCGACTATTCACGAAAACTTGTAGCTAATATTTCACTCGATAGCCTTTTTGTTATCCGCGTTAAATCAGGATATTTTTTAGGGACGCACAAGTGTTCACTTCACCGGCACACAAATACAACTCAGAGAGAGAGAGAGAGAAACCACTATATTTTAGTTTAGAAGAAATATTATTGTTGTTTAGCTTTTACGGAGAGAGAGAGAGAGAGAGAGAGAGAGAGAGAGAGAGAGAGAGAGAGAAAGAGAGAGAGAGAGAGAGAGAGAGAGATGTATACCAAGTCTATGTATCTCGTTCCAAATTGTATCAAGGGTACTAAGGTACGTCCAAGTTTTGATTTGCTTATGAATAATCACAAACTTCACCTCTGTCTTCGAAATCCTCTTACAGGAGAATATGAAACTGACTGCGACGCAAGGCCCTTCAAAAGTTCACCTGAAGGGGATCTAACATTTGGGGAAACTCCTTCAGGAAGTTGGGGAATCCTGTAGGAGGGTCGGTACAGTTAGGGGAATTGGCAGGCAGTCTCCTTGAGCGTGGAAGGATTATAAAATAAGAGATTCATGAACTTATCAAATTTACTGCTTATCGTTATAAAATAACAATATTAATGATGATTAAATTAATTTCTTAAAAAACATTAGTATTGATATAAAATAAGAAAACTAGTCCAGAATTTAGGTGTTAGATAATTTTGACTTTTTTCCTCTCGGTTTGATCGTTTCTTTTTCTACTATTATATTCAGCGGTTCCCAAATAGGGGTAAATTACCCCACCGGGGGTAATTTTGAATTTGATGGGGGTAATGACAGTTTTAATTTTGATATCCTTAAAATTAGATTTTATTAAGGATCAATTCATTTACCCGGTAAA
>NC_090753.1:92874882-92884882 GCF_036898095.1 Palaemon carinicauda | reverse complement strand
ATTAATTTTCCCAGGGACGTATTGAAGGGTGCAATTGTATTCAGCCACGGCGGAGAGATGCCGGCGTTGACGGGCGGACCAGGCGTCAGACTGTCAAGTGAAGGCGTGCATCAAAGGCATGTGGTCTGTGTGAATGACGAAGGGCGTACCTTCTAAGAAATGGCAAAAGTGACGAACAGCCAAGTGCACCGCCAGCAATTCGCGATCGGAGGTAGAATAACCCGATTCTGCCTTGGACAGTTTTCTGCTGAAGGCAACCAATGGGCGGGGCGAGCCGTTGACCACCTGTTCGAGTACTGCACCAATAGCGACGTCGCTGGCATCGGTGGAGAGAAGGAGAGGGGCATGTGGGATAGGAAAATTGAGCACCGCAGCGGTTGATAGGGCCTTCTTTGCATTGCAGAAGGCTGCTTCTTGAAGGGAACCCCACTTCAGGCCCTTTGGCTTGCCCTTGAGGGAGGCGTAGAGGGGAGCAAGAATGGTGGCAATGGCTGGCAGAAAACGGTGATAATAGTTGATCATGCCCAACAATTCCTGCTGAGCTTTGACGGTCAAGGCGCAGGGAAGTCCTGAACGGCTGCTACCTTCTCAGGGAGGGGATGGACTCCTTCAGGAGTGATCCGGTGCCCTAAGAACGACACTTCGTTGGCGCCCAAAGGTACACTTGTCGTACCGGACTACAAGGCCGTTTTGTTGCAGGTGGTTGAGCACGATGCGCAGGTGACGGAGGTATTCCTCTTTTGAGGAGGAAAACACAAGTATGTTCTCCACATAACATACACAGAAAGGGAGGTCCCCTAAGATGCCATCCATGAGACGTTAAAACGTGGACCCGGCATTACGAAGGCCAAAACAGGAGTAATTGAAGGTGTATATACCAAACGGAGTGGTAATGGCGGTCTTGGGGATGTCTTCTAGGTTCATAGGCACCTGATAATACCCCTTCAGGAGGTCGAGCGTAGAGAAAACCTTCGCTTTGTGTAGGTAGGAGGTCGCGTCGGCGATGTTTGGGAGGGGGTAGTGATCCGGTTTTGCTTGCATGTTCAGGAGCCTGTAATCCCCACAAGGACGGAGGGAGCCGTCTTTCAGAACGATGTGTAAGGGTGACGACCATGGGCTGGAGGCCTTTTGGCAAAGTCCCATTTCCTCCATTTCGGCGAACGTCTGTTTAGCGGCTGCCAATCATTCCAGTGCCAGACGTCTGAATTTTGCGAAGACTGGGGGTCCCGTCGTCTTGATAGTGATAAATACCGTGTTTGGCAGTGGTCGTGGGCGTTTGGCGAAGTTCTGGATGGAAAACTTCCCGGTACGACGTGAGGAGGTGAGCGTAGGCATCCGTGGGTGCGCTGATGTGGAGAGCGAGGTTGGAGGGGGCGGGCTGAAGAGGTGTGTACAAGTACAAGTCTGCATTGACCAATCGTCGGTGGGCAACATCGACCAGAAGGTGGAAATGAGAGAGGAAATCCGCACCGAGGATTGGCAATGTGACGTCAGCAACGCTAAACTTCCAATTAAATTTACCGTTTCCGAACGATAAGGTGAGGTTCTCGTAACCGTAGGTGGTATCGCAGATCCGTTGGCAGCTACCAAGCGGACGTCGGCAGACGTAGACAAGACTAAGTTGTGTCCTGAAGAGTTCCCTGGGTAAGAGAGAACGATAAGCACCCATTTCTACCAAAAATCGCACGCCCGTTCCTGCATCATATAAAAAGAAAAGATAGAAACACGGGAGGCCACCGCCTACTTGCACGTTTTTTGGCCACTGACAATCCTTGGCACATTTCTTCGTGGTTGCCCCGAATCTGAAGTGGTAGTAGCAAAACTACAGCGGATGGGAGGTAGTAAATGGCTGTAGAAGTCGTTGGTTGGGGCACGAGCTAGTGTTGGGTGGTGGGTTGCTTTGTCGCCACTTCGGCACGTCACGGGGTAGGCGTGTATGTCCTACAGCATTCACGTCAGCTTCGGTTGATGTTGAATAGACATCCTCTTCGTCAGGGGTGGAGGCGTTGATGGAGGTCTTGAAGTGGCTGTCCATAAGGTCATAAAGTCTTTTATGGGTAAACTATCGACATCGGGTATGGCAGCGCATACAGGTTCGGGTAACCGGCGTGTCCAAAGGGCACGGAATAGGTTCACCTCACGAGGAGAGCCGTCTGTGGCAGGTTGCAGGCGAGCGATACTAGTCATTTCCTTGAGGGCGAGCGAAGCCTTTTGGTCCCCCAACGGTTGTTGAGAGCTTAAAAATCTTTGCTATACGGGCGGCTGGCGACAGCGAGTACTGCTGCAAAAGGTATGTTTTGCGAGCGACATACGCTATTGGGATGTCTCCTTGTTCACAAAACCAGTCTGATCCTCGGGTATCCTCGGGTATCGCCGCGAAAGCATAATCTGCTTTGGTGGTTGAGCGAGTCACGCCCTTGATGCCAAACTGGACTTCTGTGCGCTGAAACAAAGCAAACGCCTCTTTGCTGGCGAATAATAAAAGTTTCAATGGGGCAGCCACAGCGCCAACTTACGTAGAGTCCGCCATAGTACCAACGATGGAGGGGCAAGGTTGGTTGGAAGGCGGGAGGAGCGAGTCGACTTCTGGAGTCACCAATGTGACGAGCCGAGAGGAGGTTGTGACTCAAAGACAGGATGAAAACAACTGAGTGAGTTTATTACAGAACACTCTCCTTTATATACAAAAGCTCAAGGCAACAAGAAATTTCATGATCAAAATCGACACCATTACCGGTGAGAAAAACAGACATGTTTATTCAGGCTCTTTATAGTGCGAGGGAAAAGCGAAGATACAATCATTATATATACACAAAATGAACTATGTACGATTGTGTGACACAAGATTGGTACAATATATATATGTATATATATATATATATATATATATATACGTATATACATAAATATATACAAACATATATGTATATATATAAGTATATACATTTATATATATATATATATATATATATATATACACACGTATGTGTATACATATATATATACATCTATATATATCTATCTATCTACATATATATATAGATATATATATATATAGATATATATATACATATACATATACATACAAACATATATGTATATATATAAGTATATACATTTATATATATATATATATATATATATATACACACACGTATGTGTATACATCTATATATATCTATCTATCTACATATATATATAGATATATATATATATATAGATATATACATATACATATACATATACATATACATATATATATATATATATATATATACACAGGTGTTTACACATACATACATACTTACATACATACATAATATATATATATATATATATATATATATATATAGATTATATATATATATATGTAATAAATGAAATAATTGTTATTACATGTTTAAAACACATGACGTAATATGTCATTTTGGATGAAGATGCTAGCCGTGAGATTTGCTGTAGTCATGTAAAATCATAAACAGAATGCACAATGCAGCCTCGGCAATGTAACATTTTTCTTAAACGTCAACACCAATGCATCAGTGTGTGAAAGTTTGTGACGTCACCGGATGCAGGTGTCTTCCGAGATTGTGTTTAAAATGCTACATCAACTAAGCATACGATATCTGTGATATCGATAATTTAATCAGTTCATATCTATACTTCACCAGAATTGGTCATCCGACCAAACCAGCTCCCTCCTATGATGGAGATGTTTAACTCTGTTGTTTTTAGAGAATAAATACTTTTAAAGCTAATAAGATGTACTTCGTTATCCAGCCTTAACATCTTAAACAACACATATTCAATGTGTGCTTATAAAAGTAGCACACTTATAAATGGTGGCAGCGGTTAAACTCTACGAATCAGAAAAAGATCTTCAAGTAACTATAATATTAAACTCTAAGAACTAGAGGAATATCTTCAAGACATCAAAATAAAGCTGTAAAACCAGAGAAAGATCTTCAAGAACTCAACGTTATCTACATGTATCTACAATTTTGACTAAGTAATATAGTCCATCGAAATATATAACATTTAATGAATGTTATAAATACAAACTGATGAACTGGATCTTCAATCAACATCCTAGGAAACCCAAGGACTGACGTTCAACGTTTACAAAACATATCCAGGAAGCACTACATTCAACAGAAACTCAAACGATACATCGCTAACAAAACATCAAGAGAGAGAGAGAGAGGATGTGTCGACATCACACAGAACCATATATAAGCTAAGTACAAATTTTTGAATTCATTCCAGTTTGGGCAGTGAAGTGTAGTTATCACGAGTCGTTAGTCGATTATTACTGGGGTGAGTGATTTGCTATTCTTTTATTTTCCTTTCATTAAAGGAAACTGTGTTCAACTCCGAATTCTCATCTAGAATTTTTTCTCTCTTTGTGCTAATTCCTTTTTCTTTCAGAAATTTACAGGAAATATCTTTGTGTTCGGTTTTCTTTCAGAAATTCTCGGGAAATGTCTTGGGATTAGTAACATTGTTTGGGGAATCTTATTATACATATGCGTTTACGCAGTGGACGTCTGTATTCATATAGATATTTTGATAGAATTGCAAGGGGTCGAAGAGATAGGAAAAGAAATACAGCAGTCATGACTCCCCCTGTGAGCCCTACCCCTGGACCTAGTGGCGTAGGCCAGACAAATCCTCCTCCAATTGTGACGCTTGTAAATGCCAGGTCAGCAATCCTTTCTTTTCAGGGTCGAGTCAATGGGTTCTTGCCACAAAATGTGGAGTCATGGATTTCATCCGTCGATGCCCATTTAAATGCCAAACAAATCGTAGACCCTTTTGTACAATTACAAGAAGCTAAAAGTTTTATAGATTTTTCTAAGGGGGATGCGAGTGCGTATTTAAGAGGTGTTTCATTTCAAGAAGCAGTTACCTGGGATGATTTCAAGTTAGGTTACGCACGGTCTATGGGGGTGAAGAAGCCTTGGATGTAGTATTAACGTTACGAAATACACTTAATCAAGCCACTATGAATCGGCTTAATGTTATTGAGAGAGCAGCTCTCATAGCTGATAGGCTTAATGAATATCAGGACATTTTAGGTAATTCCACTTGGGTTACTAGGGATAACATCTCCGTGAAAGATTTTTTACGATTAATGTATTTAACTTGCATGACACTTATGTTGCCTGAAGCTTTAGTGCGGTGTTTTGATAAGAAGTTAACGCCTGCAAGTACGGAATTGGATGTATATAAATAGATAAAAAAACACATGTCCAAGTGTCCAGATCTTGATCCCGTGTTAACTCAAGTTTTTGCAAAGAATGAAACAAAGCCACAAACAGTGAACGTAGTTAGTAGTCAAGTAGCGGGAATGACGTGTTATAATTGCAAACGTCAAGGTCACTTAAGCACGGACTGCAGAACGAAATTCTGCTCGATTCATAACAGTTCAACTCATTCATACAGTCAATGTTACTCGCGTAAGACAACACTATCCCAGAAATACACAGTCAATTCCACAGTCAGTTCCATATGGAAATAATAAGAAAAATCCTCATTTTAACAATAAGAAGAAACAACCAAATGTCAATGTAATTCAGAGTCCAAAGCAAACAAACACTTCTTCGAATATCGCTGAGCCTGGGTCGTCAAACCAGACCTCGCAAGGTCAGACTAATTTTCAGAATGTGCAGAGCAAAGCAAATACCACATAGTTAACTCCAGAGGGGAAGAGAGTGATGTTGGGTCAAGGTCATTCATGTCAACATCAATAGTATTGAATAATCAATTTAATGATTTATCAGATAATTGTGAGACAATAGATTTTCCTATGAAACACACGGCCGAATTAAGTAAAACAGTGCATGCTCCCGTAGATTTGCAACGAATTCATACAATAATAAGCCAAAATGAGTTACGACCAACCTTATATGCTGTAAAATTAGAACACAAATCCTTTACGTTATTTTTTGACTCTGGTAGTCCACGTAATATCATGGATTTGAAGACTCATCATTTGTTGTTTTTGAACTTTCCGATTAAAAAATCCGGAGTTAGACTCTCAGGTATAGGAAATAATGAATTAAATGTCATAGGCATAACTCTTGTTCAGTTCAAAGTCGGTAAACGCACGTTTGCCGATACATTTGTTGTTGTACAAAACATTGATATGTATCCAGCTGTAATTATAGGATACCCATCTATGGGAAATCAAAACATTATCTTAGCTCCTGCCAAGAACGGCGTGTATATCAAAGGGAAATTCTATAAGTCTTCTAATACCTTAAAATCAGTTTTGGATAAAAAGGAGACGACAAATGTAACCGTATCGTACGTTGAAGAACCAATAACTTGTCTCACTAATAAAGAAATAATATACGCGACCCAGCAGAATTCTCGTTCACCCGTAATATCATCTTGCACGCAATCTATCGAACCAAACGTACCTTCGAATTTAATAGTGCAAATCAAGAAAACATTACCGGGATCTGAAATATTAATCTTTTCCGACACTTTGAAAACTAACGGATTTTCTGTCACACAAGCAATTTATACAGTAGGCTCACATCAACAATGTAATATTGAAGTCTGTAATCATTTAAATAACACTTTAGTAATTCACAAAAATCAACATATCTTGGATGTAGAAGTTTATAAACATCGTATTCTTACCGTTGCTGAAATCAATCACTCTCAATCAGTTGCGGATGAATCCCTTTTGCGATCTATTAAAAATAAAATCAATAAAGACATTCAAGACGAAGAAATTCAGCAGAAAATTTTTGGACTTTTAACTAAATATCATGATGTTTTTTCCACTACGGATGGATCCTTAGGAAAAACAGATGTGATCGAGCATCAAATAAGGTTAAAGGACAAGCAGAAAATTATCTATATACCCTCGTACAGACTCCCTATGAAATTCCAGAATGAAATAAATGATGAAGTAGGTAAAATGCTAGGAGGAGGAGTCATTAGGAAATCAAACAGCCCTTATAATTTTCCTTTAATAGTTGTACCGAAAAAAGATCGAACATGGCGTATCTGCGTCGACTTCCGTCGTCTAAACGAGGAGACGATCCCTGATCGATTCCCAGTGCCATGTACTGACGATATTTTGTCTTTGTTAGGTCAGAATAAATATTTTACCAGTTTGGACTTACTTAAAGGCTTTCACCAGATATCATTAGAAGAAGATAGTATCCGATACACAGCCTTCAGCACAGCCAAGGGACATTATGAATTTTTACGGATGCCTTTTGGTTTACGTTGTGCTCCTATAACATTTACAAGAATGATTAACATAGTGTTTGGAGACTTGTTAGGGGATATATTGCATGCCTATATGGATGATCTTGTAATCTTTTCCAACACCTTTGAAGAACATCTACGTAAGTTAGAATTTTCAAAACAGAATTAATATATTTGGGTTTCATGGTGTCAAGCCAAGGTCTTAAAGTAGTCCATGATAAGGTGTCGGCTATACGTAATTTTCCCATTCCTACTACTGTCAAGGGAATACAGCAATTTCTGGGTTGTAGTGGATATTACAGGCGTTTTATACGCAACTATTCAATAATAGCCGCTCCTTTAACTGATCTTACGAAGAAGGGCGTAGATTTCATATGGTCTGAGCAACATCAACAGGCATTTAATACCTTGAAAGATGAACTGTGTAGTTCTCCTATCTTAAAATTTCCTGACTTCGGTAAGGAATTCTTCATTGCTAGAGACGCCTCAGACTTAGGAGTAGGAGGGGTATTGCTTCAGCAGTATGATAAACAATTTTTCCCTATAGCTTTCTATTCTCGAAAATTGAGAACTTCCGAAAGTAAGTATGCAGTAATAGACAAGGAAGGGCTAGCTATTGTTAATTCACTAGTGCATTTTAAGTTCATAATTTACGGTTATCCCGTTAAGGTTCTTACTGACCATAAACCACTAACAGAGTTCTTTAAAGGCTTCAACCACAGCCCTAAACGAACTCGGTGGCATTTGATCATTCAAGATTTTGGCGCAAGAATCTGGTATTTACCTGGGAAAGCAAATATCATGCGGATGCATTATCACGCAACCCCGTGTCATCTTGTACGGAGCCTTTAGCTGAATTAATAGATATATCAACATCCATGCCTATTGTTAAAACGATATCTGAACAAGAAGATTTAGGCTGGAGTGCTGAATTGTTACAGACTGAGCAAAGAAAAGATCAGAAAATAGAAACAATTATAAATGCTTTGAAAGGTAATCATAAGGAAAAGGGATATATAAAGTATAAGCAGCAGAATTATATAATCAAAGATAATATTCTGTGTAGGACTGTGACAAGGAAAACCAACAATACACCATATGTAACTAACGACCAGGTAGTAGTACCAATCTCACTTATTTCCACTGTCCTGAATTGGTTGCACTCAAATCCGTTACATGGACACCCAGGGTTCTCATTAATGTCACAGAAAGCCAAATCATTGTTTTATTGGCATACGATGCTTACAGATATAAAAAGACACATAGCTAATTGTCGCACTTGTCAGGAAAACAAAGGGCATACGAAAACACCTGTCAGCCTGGGGGCTTATCCTGTGCCCAATCAACCCTTTGAAAGAATACATTTAGATTTGTTAACAGGATTTTACGAGTCAGACAGGATATAAGCACCTCTTTGTAATTATAGATGCTTTAACTCGATATACAGAACTAATAGCGCTTAAAACTAAAACTGCGATTGAATGCGCTAGGAAGTTTTACGAGTGTTACATTTGTAAACATGGAATTCCACATATGATAATCTCAGACTCGGGTGGTGAATTTAATAATCACTTTCTTACCTCATTGTGTGAATTCCTCAGCATAAAGAAAATAAATACCATGATATATCACCCTGAGTCGAATGGGCTAGTGGAAAGAGCAAATAGGAAGATTTTAAATATATTAAGAGTAACACTAGGGGGATCAGACCCCAACTGGGATATTGCAATACCGGCGGCACTGAGTACTCTGAATCATTCATATCATATATCAATTAAAATGTCACCGCATGAAGCATTGTATGGTACCCCAGTTAGAAAGCCTTTCCATGTATTAACGCCTACAACTAATCTATCAAATCCTTTAAAAGAATGTATAAATGCAAGTATAAGTCGATATGATATCCTTCGAAAGAATTTAGAAGAATCACAAATCATAATGAAAAGGTATCATGATAAAATAGCGAAGCCAACTAAAACATATACCGTGGGTGATAACGTGTATATTCAAATCAATGTGCGCAAAGGACTCAATTATAAACTAACACCTAAGTTTGAAGGCCCATTTAACATTTTGGAAACATTAACGGCCAATAGGTTTAGAGTTCAAAACGTATCCCAACCCACGGATGAGAGAATGGTACCATTGGCTCACATAAGAAAAATAAAAAGAAAAAAGAAAAGAGGGAAAGTGAGGGAAAAATTTTTTATTTTATGTGATTAAAAGTTTTCTTCTTAATACAGGAGTAATTACATATATTTTTCTCGTTACAGGTTTCCAAGAGGAATTTTTTGTTGTTGGGAGTGATATTGTTCGCTCAGACATTTTTCTCGTGTGGGATGAGCTCTAAAACAAAGTATAAATTTTAAATATGGTACTATAGTTGAAAGACAAGAAGACGTTTTTATTACATCAAGCAACGTAGTTGTAGAAGTGAATATGCTAGCAATTTTTCTTCAAGAGAATGATGTCACTAGCTTAAGAACCGCCATTTCAAGGTTTTCTGCTTCATTGGATGAGCTGCATAGAAGACATTTTCATTTGACTACAGAGAGTTTGCTTGGATCAACATTAAAAGTTGCAGAGATGCTATCTGATGACTTGAAAAATAAGACTTACGAGACAGGATCTTTGGCTTATGACCTTTTGATGTGGACTGTAGGACACGAACATAAAGAAAGACGAAATCCGTTTATTTATGCTGCATTAAACATCTTTGGGTCTGTTGCAAGTTTAGGTTTAGGAATTTCCAATCGTCTTAAAATTAGTA
>NC_090753.1:92862382-92869882 GCF_036898095.1 Palaemon carinicauda | reverse complement strand
AGTGGAGAGGGGGCTCGGGACCCTATAGGCCTCTCTGCTGAGTCATCAGCAGCCATTGCCTGGCGTTCCTTGGTCCTAGCTTGGGTGGAGAGAAGGTTTGGGCGCTGATAGTATATATGGTCAGTCTCTAGAGCATTGTCCTGCTTGAGAGAAGTGTTACTGTACCTTGCCTTTGCCATTTATGAGCGGCCTTTAAAACATTTAAAACCATGGCTATCGTGTGTGTGTGTGTGAGAGAGAGAGAGAGAGAGAGAGAGAGAGAGAGAGAGAGAGAGAGAGAGACACGCTGTAACCCTTCCGTTTCGTCCTTCCAATTCTGCAGCCTGCACGTGTAATTGCAGGCGACCTGCTATGACTTAAGACACGATAAAAGCCCAACAGCTTTCTCCATCATCTCCCCCGTTCTGATGATGATGAAAAGGAGGTTGCTCGTTGTGTCCTTCGCTCGATCGACCGTTACGGGATCTGATGGAATAACGGTCTATTATGACTTTCGTTATGTGACATTTCATTGGGTCGCGCTTTGTAGTGGGCTTTGGGTGTTAAATGTTGGTTTTCTCTCTCTCTCTCTCTCTCTCTCTCTCTCTCTCTCTCTCTCTCTCTCTCTCTCTCTCTTTCTCTCTCTTTCTCTCTCTCTCTCAAAGTATGCCTGAGGAAATAGTTAATACAAAAGCTTGTCCCTGAAATTTTACAGGTAGAAGAAAATTTTAGTTTTATTCAACATTTACATACTGAAGATAAATATAGCTAGAGCGTGGTTATCAAAATATCTCTCTCTCTCTCTCTCTCTCTCTCTCTCTCTCTCTCTCTCTCTCTCTCTCTCTCTCTCTTATAGAGCTAGATAAATATAGATATATAAGATATACGGCCACAGTTCTAATTAAACTGTCCTATAGCCCTGCAGTGTGATAGCAGCGTGGACTATTTGGCCTAATTTCAATTATCTAATAAGTGACTTAGTTCAACTGGTCTTTGCTCCGACATGGCTCGCTTCGCTCGCAATTGAACATTATCCCATTGCTCCTCTGTTCTGACTTGGATGTTCTGCGCCTGGCAGCCTTGTGGGCGAGTATTTCGACTGTCTGTCTAAGAGACGTAGGACTATCGAAAGGATCCCTTTTTATTCTATACGTGTAAACTTCATATATTTGCAGGTAGTAGGTTGGCCGGGGCACCAGTCACCCATTGAGATACTACCGCTAGAGAGTTATGGGGTCCTTTGACTGGCCAGACAGTACTACATTGGATCCATCTCTCTGGTTATGGTTTGTTGTCCCTTTGCCTACACAAACACCGAATAGTCTGTCATATTATTTACACACACTCCTCTGTCCTCATACACATGACAACGCTGAGATTACCAAATAATTCTTCTTTGCTCAAGGGGTTAACTACTGCTCTGTAATTATTCAGTGGCCATTTTCCTCTTGATAAGGGTAGAAGACTCTTAAGCTATGGTACGCAGCTCTTCCAGGAGAAGGTCACTCCAAAATCAAACCATTGTTCTCTAGTCTTGAGAAGTGCCATAGCCTTGAACCATGGTCTTCCACTGTCTTGGGTTAGAGTTCTCTTGCTTGAGAGTATACCCAGGAGCACTATTATATCTCATTTCTCTTCCTCTTGTTTTCTTAATTTTCTTATAGTTTACACACTGTTCTTAAATTATTTTATTTTTCCCTGTTTCCCTTCCTCACTAGGCTATTTTCCCTGTTGGAGCCCCTGCGTTTATAGCATCCTGCTTCTCCAACTAGGGTGGTAGCTTAGCAAGTAATGATAATGATAATGATAGTAATGATAATGATAATAATATGTTCCTTACAGAATTATGATACAGTATATTAGGGTAAGTTCTATTAAGATATTACCTCTAATATAGAATGTAAATGAAAAAAATAATTCTATTCTAAGGAATGATATCAGATGTCAAAAATTATAAAAATTTTATGTTTAATTCATCTATTCACATAACTCATACGTATTTTCATCATTATAAATACTCTTTCTGAGAACATATGAAAAGCGACAGTAATACGAATCCGTTTCGAAATATTAATCATTGAATGTAAAAGATTGGAATCTCCATTACAAAGGTCATCCATAAAAAACCAGATACAACGCACTGATAATTCTATTCTAGTGTTTCCGAAGTTATCTATGAATAGAACATAATCAGGTTGCAGTCAGATAACGAAACTTGATTATCTCGTATTTACATTTTCATCCTAATTGAAACGTGTTTTAGACAAGTTTGTTACCTTATGTATGAAGCGAGTACAAGATATATACATTTATTCCTGCTATCTATTTTTTTTTTTTAAATAATGCTGTTCGAATACACAATTAATCTGGGTGTAGTTAATTAAACAGGAAGACGAGTTATATTATTCCAGTTAAAGGGGATATACTTATCAAGAAACATGAGCCAGAATAAATGAGATGTCAGAAATAATTTCTTTTTAGTCTTTTTTACGTTTATCACATTTTTTCACTGGTAAATATAGGGGAGGCTTAAAGTCTCTCTCTCTCTCTCTCTCTCTCTCTCTCTCTCTCTCTCTCTCTCTCTCTCTCTCTCTCTCATGCAGGCCTGGATAAATTGGAGGGTTATGAAAGGCTTCACAACACTTAAAATAGAAAAAAAAAAGATACTACTGAGCAAGTCTTGCAACAGGCCTTCACCACCTTAACAAGCGGTAATAGGGCAAAGATCTTAATCTTAAACAGGACCAAAGAGAGAGAGAGAGAGAGAGAGAGAGAGAGAGAGAGAGAGAGAGAGAGAGAGAGAGAGAGAGAGAGAGAGAGAGAGAGAGAATCATCCTCTCTGGATTCCTGACCATTAAAAATAAAGGGAAATAATAGTAAGAAGAAGAAGAAGAAGAAGAAATATTGGAAATTATCATGATCACTCTCTTATCCCTTCTTCCCTCACATATCTGAATCACAAGGTTTGTCGCAAGCTCATCCAATAATCAAGACACTCAATGAGTGCAGATATATTTGAACAATAAAGCTCGGGGCTGGGGAGGCCATTCACCACAGCATATGACTAATATCAACATTTGAATATTAGTATTTGCATTATTTTCTCGTGTAAGGAGCTTTTTCATAGATATCCGAGGGCTTTTGATAAATTTCCCTTGGATGGTCCACTTATACTAATACGTTCGTAGTTGTTCCAGTGTGCATAAAGCCCTGTCCAGACGATTGAGCATGCCCGACGGGCAAACAGTGATACCAGACCACAATAGTTAGTAAGAATGAGGGTTAATGACGTCAGAAGCAGGGAAACCACAGACAGGGATCTGGCATCATAGTGTGTTGCCATATCCCTGCCTTTAGTTTTCCCGCTTCTGACGTCATCAACCCTCATTTTCACTAACTATTGTGGCCTGGTATCACTGTTTGCCCGTCGGGCATCTTGATCGTGTGGACAGGGCTTTGAGTGTTACAACATCACTATTAAGTCACAATAGTTCGATGAGGAAATTGTCCCTTTAAAATCAATGAAACTTCACCACAAAGTAATTATTTCTCATTCGATAATTATTTTTTGAACTGTAGTATAAATCTCTACAAAAATGCACCCTCCGTGACTTTTCGAATAGAGATAAAACGGCGAGTAAAACACATGGAAATTATGAAAATAATTTTTTCGGTGTTGTCTCTTTTCCTCCCGAGGGGGAAACAGCCGAAGAAGGACCGGGGGCGCAAAAACAACAATGTCCCCGACAGGAAAGAAGGGACAACTTGCTCTGGATATTGAAGATACACAAGATGATTGGATTCAGATCCATAGGACCTCCTACTCCACCCCCCTCCCTTAGGAGATTGACAGGGGAGGGGGAGGGGGGAATGGGTCACAATGAATTAGAGTTGTGGTGGCTGATGTGGTAACGTCCCTGACTGATGAATACCAGACGAAGGTTCGAGTCCCGCTCAAACTTATTAGTTCCTTTGGTCGCTGCACCCTCACCATCCTTGTGAGCTAAAGAGGGGGGGGGGGTTGGGAGAGCCTATAGGTCTATTTGCCGAGTCATCAGCATCCATTACCTGGCCCTCCTTGGTCGTAGCTTGGGTGGAGAGGGGGGCTTGGGTTTTGATCATATGTATATATAGTGACTCTCTAGGGCATTGTCCTGCTCGATAGGGCAATATCACTGTCCCATGCCACTGCCATTCCTAAGTGGCCTTTAAATCTTAATATGAGTTGAAGAGTTGATGGACTGTGGTTTATATCACGTAATGATGATTAGTTTTCTGAAAATTAGTTTTTATTCTAAATTTGATTTTGTATAAGAAAGTTAATCGTGGTATTTCTATTATCTATATTCATCCAGTGATTATGGGATGGCTCAGTATTATAAACAAGTAGTATATTAATTTAATTGCTAAATGTGTCAGGAATTCTGTAGAGGTTACCCATTTGTTTAATAACTCGAGACTAAACCGACCCGACCCAACCCGACTCGACCCAACCCAACCAGACCGACCCGACCCAAGCCGACCCGCCCCAACCAGATCAGACACGACCAAACCCGACTCGACCCGACCCATCCCAACCTGACCCGACCCAACCTACCGACTAAACAAAATCCAAAAACTTGTGTTAATTTATATGTCATTTTATATTTCATATTCTCTATTCATTCCTTTTCATATAGTTCATCTATTTACTTATTTCCCTTCCTCGCCGAGCTATTTTTCCCTGTTGGGGCTCTTGGCTTATAGCATCCAGATTTTCCAACTAGGGTTGTATCTTAGCTAGTAATATTAATAATAATACCAGTATTTTTTCTTGTGTAGTAAAGGCAGTCTACGCGGGTCGCGTTGCGTCGTCCAGCCAGGGGCCAGTTTCAATCGCCACGGGTTCATGTATCAGTGAGAAAATTTAATATATTTCATCTTGGCTGATGCTAATAGTAATTTTCCCGGGGGTTTATGTAGTAGTAGTAGTAGTAGTAGTATTAGTAGTAGTAGCAGCAGCAGCAGCAACAGCAGTAGTAGTAGTAGTAGTAGTAGTAGTAGTAGTAGTAGTAGTAGGTGGTGGTGGTAGTGTTAATGGTATTGGTGACGTAGTAGTAGTATTAGTAGTATTAGTAGTAATAGTAGCAGCAGCAGCAGCGGCGGCAGTAGTAGTAGTAGCAGCAGCAGCAGCAGCAGTAGTAGTAACAGCAGCAGCAGTAGTAGTAGTAGCAGTATTAGTAGCAGCTGCAGCAGTAGTAGCAGCAGCAGCAATAGCAGCAGCAGCAATAGCAGTAGTAGTAGTAACAGCAACAGCAGTAGTAGTAGTAACAGCAGCAGCAGGTGGTGATGGTGGTGGTAGTAGTGCTAATGGTATTGGTGGTAGTAGTGCTAATGGTATTGGTGGTGGTAATGGTATTGGTGGTGGTAGTAGTAGTAGTAGTAGTAGTAGTAGTAGTAGCAACAGACGCAGTAGCAGAAGTGGTAGCAGCAGCAGGAAAATAGCCCAGTAAAGAAAGGAAATATGAAAACTACAAGAGGAGTAATTAACAATTAAAGTAAGATATTCTAAGAATATCAATAACATCAAAACAAATCTTTCATATAAACGATAAAAACTTTAACAAAACAAGAGGAAGAGAAAAAAGACAGAATAGTGTGCCCAAGTGTCCCCTCAAGCAAGAGAACTCTAACCCAAGACAGTGAAAGACCATGGTACAGAGGCTATGGCACTACAAGACTAGAGAACAATGGTTTGATTTTGGAGTGTCCTTCGCCTAGAAGAGCTGCTTACCATAGCTTATTAAGTCTCTCTTTTACCCTTACCAAGAGGAAAGTAGTCACTGACCAATTACAGTGCTGTAGTTAAACCCTTGGGTGAAGAAGAATTGTTTGGTAATCTCATGACTTGCCAGGTGTATGAGGACAAAGGAGAATATGTAAAGAATAGGCCAGACTATTCAGGGTGTGTTTTGGCAAAAGGAAAATGAGCCGTAACCAGAGAAGGATCCAATGTAGTACTGTCTGGCCAATCAAAGGAACCAAAAACACACTATTGGTAGTATCTCAACGGGTGGCTAGTGCCCTGGCATTAGTAACTAATTGTGCAACGTTACATCAATAAAACCGTGAATATTAATGTGATTTTTAACGAGACACCTAATTAAGTCAATGACATCAATAGATCAGGAACTACAAGAATTCATACACAAATTAAAAAAGCTTCTCGTTAGTACTTGGAATTAAACATCGCTTGAACGATGCACCAATTAATTATTTTTTATTCTTTTATGTAGTTACGGTCGGGTTAAAGCAGTTGGCTTGGGGGAAAAAATATAAATTTTATTTATCGGATTTTATTTATCAATATCGTGAAAAAAAAAATTCCAGTTAAGTTACATTTTTCAAAATGCAATAAGAAATTCGATTTATCAGATTTTATCAAAATGTAGTGAAAAAATTTATATTTGAATTGTCAGATTTTATTCATTAAAATAGTGAAAAAAAAATTCCCTTTGTCAAATTACATTTTTTTCAAAATGTAGTGAAACAATACATATAATAGCAATTTATCAGCTTTTATTTATGAAAATATTGTGAAAATATATATATTCCCTTAACAGATTTTATTTATCACATTGTAGTGAAAGATATAAATTCGATTTATTTTATATCATACTCCACCTTCTTACCCACACTCCCATACTCCCCACAGAATTACACAAACACCATTATTATTATTATCATCATTATTTGCTAAGCTACAACCCTAGTTGGAAAAGAAGGATGCTATAAGCCCAGGGGCCCCAACAGGGAAAATAGCCCAGTGAGGAGAGGAAACAAGGAAAAACAAAATCTTTCAAGAACGGTAACATGATTAAAATAAAGGTTTCCTATATAATTATAAAAATTTAACAAAACAAGAAGAGAAATTAGAATAGTGTACCCTCAAGCAAGAGAACTCTAACCCAATACAGTGGAAGAACATGGCACTACCCAAGACTAGAGAACAATGGTTTGATTTTGGATTGTCCTCCAAGAAGAGTTGCTTACCATAGCTAAAGAGTCTCTTCTACCCTTAAAAGAACAGGCATAAAAGACAAGACACAGACAAACAAGACAAAGAGAGAGATTCTTAGAGAGACTTTTATTAAAGGCTAACGTCTTATGTACTCTATATATCTCTCCTTGGTGGATTAATATCAAATAAAGTTTTCCATGAAATATGGAAAGACGCTTTCCAGGAATGGAGACTCAACCACTAGAGATTGTTAGATGGATCGTAGCTATTCTTATTCCTATTCCAATTCCAGTTTTTTTTTTTCGTGTGCGCGCGCGCGTTAACAATAGAAAAACTATGGACTGGATACATGGAATTTATTATTATTATATTATTATTATTATTATTATTATTATTATTATGATGATGTAGTAGTAGTACTAGCATTATGATTATGATTATTATTACTATCATAATTATGATTACTTGCTAAGCTACAACCCTAAATCGAAGGGCAGGATGCTATAAGCCCAAGTGCACCA
>NC_090753.1:92847382-92857382 GCF_036898095.1 Palaemon carinicauda | reverse complement strand
AGAACAATTATGCTGGCACAGATATATTGTTATGCATGTTGTACAAGTATACTGGCACAGATATACTGACACGGCTGTTGTACAAGTACACTAGCGCACACATGCTAGCACTACCACTGTACAGGCATGTGAGCACAATTATAACTAACAGATATTGGCATTGCCATTGTACAGGAATGCTGGCCCAGCTGCTGCAAAGGTATACTCTTGGCCCAGCTGCTGCAAAGGTATACTCTTGGCCCAGCTGCTGCAAAGGTATACTCTTGGCCCAGCTGCTGCAAAGGTATACTCTTGGCCCAGCTGCTGCAAAGGTATACTCTTGGCCCAGCTGCTGCAAAGGTATACTCTTGGCCCAGCTGCTGCAAAGGTATACTCTTGGCCCAGCTGCTGCAAAGGTATACTCTTGGCCCAGCTGCTGCAAAGGTATACTCTTGGCCCAGCTGCTGCAAAGGTATACTCTTGGCCCAGCTGCTGCAAAGGTATACTCTTGGCCCAGCTGCTGCAAAGGTATACTAGCACGGACATACTTTCCTTGCCACTGCAATGGTATAATGGCTTATGTATACTGCCCGAGGTATAATGGCCCAGTCGACGCACAAGATACTGGCCCAGCTGCTGCACAGATATACTGGCACAAATATATTGGCCCAAGTGTTGTAAAAGTATACTGGCACAGGTATACTGGCCCAGTCACTACACTGGTATACTCCCACAGGTATACTTGGCCAGTTGACACAAGTATACTAGCATACGTATACTGGTATAGGTAAAGTGGCCCAGTTGACGCACAGGTATACTAGCCCAGGTATATTGGCCCTGGTGCTGCAAAGGTATAGTGGCCCAGGCACTGCACCGGTATACTGCGCCAGGTATAGTGGCCCAGTCAACGCACAGGATATTGGCCCAGCTGCTGCACAGGTATACTGGCACAGCTTTATTGGCCCAAGTGCTGCAAAGGTTGTGGTGGCCGAAGTGGTAACGTCCCTGACTGGCGATAGCCAGACTGGGGTTCCGAGTCTCCCTCAAACTCGTTAGTTCCTTTGGTCACTGCAACCTCACCATCCTTGTGAGCTAAGTATGGGGGTTTGGGAGAGCCTATAGGTTTATCTGCTGAGTCATCCGCAGCCATTGCCTGGCCCTCCTTGGTCCTAGCTTGGGTGGAGAGGGGGCTTGGGTGCTGATCATATGTATATATGGTGAGTCTCTAGGCCATTGTCCTGCTTGATAGGGCAATGTCACTGTCCCTTGCCTCTGCCATTCATGAGCGGCCATTAAACCTGAGATGAGCAGCCATTAAACCTCAGAGAGAGAGAGAGAGAGAGAGAGAGAGAGAGAGAGAGAGAGAGAGAGAGAGAGAGAGAGATCCACCCACCGTAACTGGTACCCGCTAGACAGCACCTATTATAAAGCCTTATTAGTACCACTTGGAAGCATATAAGTAATTGCTCATTTCTCATAAACTCAGTCAACTAGATAAAAAGAACTGATCTCTTTTGGGATTCACTAATTCCATTAATTAGTTCTTAATGAAGAGGCTGTCAAAGTTAAGGTATTTATTGCGTTTATTTAACGCTCGAGTGTCCGGGTCTTACAAATTGGGTTATTAGGAAATTAGCTTCAAAGGTAATCAGGTCATTAAATTGTGAAGGGATATGCTCTTTTTATATCGGGTGCCGTTCTTATAGTCTTTAGCAATGATATATTTGTATACAAGAGAAGAAATCCATACTTCCTTAGCATTTCTAATTATGGATTTTCTCAACTTTTAATTGACGCTATGTGCTTTATTCCTCTTATCTTAAATTTCTTTATATTTTCTTGTCAGGGATATTTGTCTAAAATAATCTAACATCTGTATTTGCCTGAATATTGTAAAATTTAGTATTCACAGAAATTACGATTGGAAGAGTGTTTTAAGGTCTGCTTTCACAAATCTTCCTGGAATATAGATTGAAATTAACTATTAGCTTGGGTAACCTACACAGGCAGAACAAACTGTGCAGGTTGTTCACACTAATGTTCACGTATGGCCTGTGCAGGCAGACTTATGAAAATATACCTGAATTTTAATGGCTTCCTTTACAAAGGCATGCAAGCTAGGCAGCAGAATATTAACTCCTAGATCCAGTATCCCTTGACAACAAAGAGGCTACAGGTTGCTTTATTGCAAACAAAAGCCTGTGATGGCATATGTCTGGCTAAGAGAAAATAAGTTGAGGTGTACTGGTAGAACAGCAAGTAGAAATCACACACACAGGACCTCCTGCATATCTACCAAAGAACCCTACTATAGAATTGCCTGGTAGCCGGATAATATAATCACAAATTATACTAAGGCTTGCTTCACGTGAGCAGAATCTGCGCGGATCAGAAATAAATCAAGATCATGGAGGCCCTTCACATGCTGTCCGCTCAAAAGAATTTCAGAGCGTTGGTGACTTAATAACAACATGCAATGCTAATTCGAGCGGCTCCAGTGTAATTTGCTTATAAGACCATTTTTACACCAGTTTCCAGAACACCTCGTACAGGCTTGGACGGGAATTTTTGACTGTCCGCGGCCATCCGAACAGGAGTCAGATATAGTATGCATTCAGTCCAATGTTGTACATGGTGGTAACTGGGGTTTCACACCGTATTTCGTACAACCTCGTACAGGCTCGGAAGGGAAATTTTGACTCTTCGCGCCCATCCGAACAGGAATCAGAAATAGCACGTATTCAGTCTGATGTTGTACGTGGTGGTAACTGGGGTTTGACACCATATTTAATACAATCTTGTACAGGCTCGGAAGGGAAATTTTGACAGTCTGCGGCCATCCAAACTGGAGTCTGAACTGGTTCGTATTCAGTCTGATGTTGTATGTGGCTTTACGCTGTGGTAACTGAGGTTTCCCACCAGAGTTCGTACAACCTCAAAAAGGCTCGGTCCGGAAATTTTGACTGTTCGCAGCCATCCGAACTGGAGTCCAAAATCGTAAGTAGTCAGTCCGATGTTGTACATGGCTTTACGTGGTGGTAACTAGGGTTTCACACCAGATTTCGTACAACATCGTACAGGATCGGGTGTGAAATTTTGGCTATCCGCAGCCATCCGAACTGGAGTCCGAAATAGTACATATTTAGTCTTATGTTGTACGTGGCTTTATGTGATGGTAACTGAGGTTTCACACCAGATTTCGTTCAACCTCGTACAGGCTCGCATGTGAAATTTTGGCTGACCGCAGCCATCTGCACTGGAGTCAGAAATAGTATGTATACAGTTCGATGTTGTACATGGCTTTACATGGTGGTAACTGGGGTTTCACGCCAGATTTCTTACAACCTCGTATAGACTCTGACGGGAAATTTTGACTGTCCGTGGCCATCAGATCTGGAGTCAGATATAGTATGTATTCTGCCAAATGTACGTTTTTTACGTGGTTTTAACCGGGGTTTCCCACCAGAGTTCGTACAGCCTCATAAAGGCTCAGACTGGAAATTTTGGCTATCCGCAGCCATCAGAACTGGAGTCCAAAAAAGTATGTATTCAGTCCGATACTGTACATGGTTGGGGTTTCACACCATATTTCGTAAAACCTCATACAGGCTCGGAAGGGAAATGTTGACTGTCCCCAGCCATCTGAACTGGAGTCCAAAATGGTAAGAATCCAGTCCAATGTTGTACGTGGCTTTGCGTAGTGGTAACTGGAGTTTCAAGCCAGATTTCGTACAACCTTGTATAAACTCGGGCGGGAAATTTTGACTGTTCGCAGTGATCCGAACTGGAGTCTGAAATAGTAAATATTCAGTCCGATTTTGTATATGGCTTCACGTGGTGGTAACTGGGGTTTCACACCGGATTTTGTACAGGCTCGGATAGAAAATTTTGGATGTCCGCAGCCATCAGAACTTGAGTTCGAAATTCTCCATATTCAGTACTATGTTGTACGTGGTGGTACGGGTCTTTCCGAGCCTGTCCAAAGTCGATTACAAAAAAATTAAACATTCAATTTTTGGCCGTGGACTGACGCGCAGTGTCTGCTATGTAGTCAGTCCGAAATTGTACATATTCACATAAGAAATCATTGCGTAACCACTCCGAACTCATCCAGGATTGTACGCAGTCGATTTAATTTACTTCGAAAATTAACTTACTTTATCCATAGGAGCCCGTACGCGGCCCCAGTACCTATTCACTGCGTTACTGATACGGCAACTCTCCGCCACCCTATGTAATGCTCCGCGGTGAAACTGCCATGACGCCCCCATATTGTTTGTATTTTTCTTTATTTTCCCCTATTTATGAACTCGGCCCACGTACAGACGCCTACTGGCATTCGCAGGCATTCGCAGACGTACGGCCAGTGTGAACCCCAGTATTAGAAGCTAGTAGCCGCTCAGGGAAAATCCGCTCGTGTGAATACATGCCTCCTAACGACTTAGAAAATGAATAATTACTAATATTCATATCTAACTATGTATATATGTATTCCTACCATTAAAATGCCGCTGGATATGTATCATCCCCTTTAACATGATTACTGGAAATTCAATCAAAATCAATGTAATTTTTATCCTTTTATTTATATTCTGTCAGATATGATTTTCCTTAATAAAGGGACTTGTCCTCACGGATTTAATTAAGGGAAACGATCAAATAAAATCCGAGGTGGTGATTACACCCTTCAAAGAAATTTCCCATATTTTTTTTTTATTGAAAGCGGATATCATTTTCAAAATTGTTTAATCGCAATATTTTTATGATGGAAATTATACAAGCTATATTTAAAAATATGTTCCACAAAAAATATATTCCTGGTTAGTTTTTCTTTATCATGATCATTACACAGTCGTAGTAGTAGTAGTAGGAGGAGGAGGAGGAGTTAGTAGTAGTAGTCGTCGTAGTCGTAGTGGTAGTAGTCATAGTAGTAGTAGTAGTAGTAGTAGTAGGAAGAGGAGGAGGAGGAGCAGCAGGATGTAACTAGTAGTAGTAGTAATAGTAGTAGTAGTAGTAAGTGGTACGAGGATGAGTTAGTAGTAGTAGTAGTAGTAAGATAAGTTAGTAGTAGTAGTAGTAAGTGGTAGAAGGATGAGTTAGTAGTAGTAGTAGTAGTAGTAGGAGGAGGAGGAGGAGGATTTAAGTAGTAGTAGTAGTAGTAAGATAAGTTAGTAGTAGTAGTAGTAGTAGTAGTAGTAGTAGTAGGATGAGTAGTAGTAGTAGGTAGTAGTAGTAGTAGTAGTAGTAGTAGGAGGAGGAGGAGGAGGAGCAGGATTTAAGTAGTAGTAGTAGTAGTAGTAGTAAGATAAGTTAGTAGTAGTAGTAGTAGTAAGATAAGTTAGTAGTAGTAGTAGTAGTAGTAGTAGTAGTAGAAGGATGAGTTAGTAGTAGTAGTAGTAGGAGGATGAGGAGGAGCAGGATGTAAGTAGTAGTAGTAGTAGTAGTAGTAGTAAGCTAAGTTAGTAGTAGTAGTAAGTGGTAGAAGGATGAGTTAGTAGTAGTAGTAGTAGTAGTAGTAGAAATTTCAGGGAAAAATCTTCAATATCACACAATTTTCCAGAAAAATAATTCAGAATTAATCGAGACTTTCTGTGGAGAATTATCAAAATCCCGTATCGGTAAGGAATGGTATCTTATTCATACATTTCAGCTAAATAGCCCAGCGTTGGGACCTGTGAGGCCATTCAGCGCCCAAGTGGAACTGAAGGAAAAACTTGCAGTTATACTATGATATAAAACTTAAGAGGACGGTCAGCAAGATGATGAAAAGTAGAAACGGATGGTAAGTAGAAGACTATAACATAACTGAAGCTAAAAAAAAAAGGGGGGGGGGGAACGTTGCAAAGACTTAAGAAATGCCCACAGTACACCAGGTGAGATTTACAGATGGCACTACTTTCTCGCTGTTAAAAAATTTGCATTAACAAAACGGTAAATGCCTGGAAACATTTATTCCAGGATTTGTACCATTTCAAAAACGGTTATATTGACGTAAAGGAGTGATATTATGGTCACCAACCAGTGAAAGATGATAAAGTAAGGTAAAATACGGTCGCCAGTATTTTACTGAAATATAGCTGGGAACTAATATATTTTTTACGGAGAATTTCCGTTTAAAAACTGTTTTTGTAACAGTGTATGGGGATTAAAGAACAGATTGATACGCAGATCAATTAGATTTAAAGTTTTCAGGCATCCTGACATCAAAATGGTCATTGACACCGATATTTATCTTATATAAAAATTAATAGAATATTCAATTAAAACCATAAAAGTTTAATGTAATTATAGAAGTTAAATAGTTTTCAGAAGATCTGCTTCTGAAATAAATCTAAAAATGCCACTTGCATAGTATGACACATCTTGTCCAAGAATCTTGGCAAGGATAATTTCCCTAGAATTCAGGGGAAACTTCCAATTCTTCAGATCTTTGGGGAAAAATTGAAAATTCTTCAATATTTCAGGAGAAATAAACAAAATACGTACAAAAGAAGTTAACTTCATAAGCAAACAAATTAAGTATCTCTACCCTTCATTCTTCTTCGCATGATATAAGCAAATATTCATTCTTTAAATATTTCCTTTCAGCCTCTCTCAATTTTGGTTTTCTCTTGAAGAGAATTCGACTTTAATATCTACTACACCTGGATGCCGAACAACGTTGAGATATAGGAAAATATTCGGGTATTAAAAGAAAAATTGCAAATTTTCGCATGTTCATTTTCAGGAGCACATTCCCCATAAGATATTAATGTTTATTTATTTATTTATAAAAAAAAAAAAGGGGGGGGGGGGGAAGAAGAATAAGAAGAAGAAGAAGAAGATTCAGGTAGAGAATTTTGAGGGGATTTGAGAAGGGAAAATATTTCGGAGAGGATTCAAGATGAAAAACATTTTCAGAGATTTAGGAACGAAAACTGTTTTGTGGAGGATTCAGAAGAAATAGTATTCAAGGAGAGAAGATTTTGGAAGGAAAACTATTTATGGAGAGGATTTAAACGAATAGCTATTTAGGGAGATGCTTTAGGAAGAAAAATAATTCAAGAGAAGATTTTGTAAGAAAAAACTATTTAATGAGAAGCTTAAGGAAGAATGTTTTTCTTAAGATTTAAGAAGAAAAAATTATGTAGAAGATGCGATTTTGTGTATACAGGTATGCAAAAAATTCATACATGCATACAAATATGTATACAGATACAGACATGTGTATATATGTATATACATACATATACAATATATATATATATATATATATTATATATATATATATATATATATATATATATATATATACCTATCTATACCCACTATTACATATAAAGGCATGACATATATATATATATATATATATATATATATATATATATATATATATATATATATATGTTACACCCAATCTGTGAAATTGCTCATTCATGAGTGGGCTAACCACTTGCCCATTTCATGAAGTGAGAACCAACTTGCCCAGTTCATGAAATGGGCAGTTTCATGCATGAATCTCTTAAAATTTGTTCCAAACTAATTGTTAAACCAGAAAAAAATTGTTTTTTAAGTCTTTTATTAAGTGTTGTAATACAAACACTTTTAACATAATATATGATGGCATTTTCAAAGTATCTTGTAAAACCCCTTCAAGCTTTAGTCTTGGAAGAACTAATAGCAAGTTGTGTTGCCTTGTGGTCTACTGAATATGAGAAGACTGTAATTGCCTTAGGATAAGTCCTTAGGATAAGCTGGATTGAGAAAAAGACTAACGTGGAAGTTCTACAAAGATCAATATCGAAAAAGATTACTTGACATTTTGGATGAAAGAAAACTAACTTTTATTGGACACCAGGTTCGGAAACTCAATACTCTGGAAAGAACGCTACTAATTTGATCAGTCTATGGTACAAGAACGAGAGGGAGGCCTAAAAACTAGATTGAGTGACAATATCAAGAAGATGTGCGGGCTAACGATGGTGGGGTTGGAAAGGAAAGCTCAAGACCGGAATGAATGGAGATGTTTTGTGCAGAGGTCCACGGCCGTTCGACATCAAACACCCCGTACTTGATGATGATGTAATTGCCATTTTGAAGAGAGGAAAGACTGGACAGGATGCTTAAGAGAGAACACTACCACATCTTGCAAACTTTTCAGATTGCCTCCTTTGGTGAAATAGAAACAGTTAAAAAGAAGAATGGAAAATGTATGGCAACTAAAGAAACAGTCACAGGAATTATCCAACAAGCCCACATTAACACCAGCCATGGTAGCGAAAAGAAGACTTACAAGGTGGTGTGTGAACAATATGAAAATATTCCAAGATCAATTGTGTCACTATATATCGTGCATTGTGAGCGCTATGTTGAAAAGCATCGCAGAAAAGAAACGGCAGCAGGAGTTGTAGTCAGACCACTGTCCGTAAGAGATCTCAATGAAAGAGGACAAGTAGATCTGGTCGACATGCAGACTATGAAGGATAGAAGTTATCGCTTATTCTGCACTATATGGAGTATCTAACGAAGTTTCATGTGATTCGTCCCCTGAAATCGGAGACAGTAGCTGAGGTTGCCAATGAACTTCTTTTCATCTTCTTGGATATAGGTGCACCACACATCCTTCAGTCTGACAATGGACGTGAATCTACAGCTGAAGTGATCCAAGAACTTGCCTCACTATGGCCTGAATTCATCTTAGTAAATGGGCGTCCTCGGCATCCCCAGAGTCAGGGATCTATTGAAAGAGGTAATGGGGATATGAAACTCAAGCTCATGGCATGGATAAGAGACAATAATTGTGCTAAATGGAGTTATGGTGTCCGTTTTGTTCAGTGGGCCATGAACAGTTCATATCATGAGGTAATCAAGATGACTCCCTATCAAGCGCTCACTGGCAACAAGCCAAGATGTGGTCTTAAGTCAAATTTACCAGATGCATTCATCAGCAAAATAACGTCTGGTATTGAAGAAGAAGAACTTGAAAGGCTTCTAGAAGTTCCACTTACCGGAGATTCAGCTTGGGATGACCTAATATCAGTAGACCCTGAATGTGAACGTGAACCACATCCGGTTGCAGGCTCTCAGCACCAACCTGCTATGGACCAAGAAAAATATCTCAACCGAGGTACTGCATCGAGCAAAACAGGCTAGAAAGGAAGCTGAGTATGGTCTTCAAAGGCAAGCTCAACGAATGTTAGCACGCAGCACAATCAATGCAAGCAGTTGATGTTGGACACAATGTGTCTGTACCGATGTCTCAATTTGACCGTAGTAGGTGTTGTATTAGCAGTGTAACACAGTGGTTGTGTGATTGGAACAAAAAGTGGAATTATCAATGGTAAACTTGCCAAAATTAATTTGAATTTGTTCAGTACAAAGGACTTTTGCCTGAAAAATATCCCCAAACAACAGTTAAGTATTCGCGAACCAGTTCGAGCAGGAAGTGTGTATGTGGTGGCCAAGGATACCAGAGATGTCTTTGCAGGAGCAATTGCTTGTCAAAGCGGTGTTCTTGTTTGAAAGCTAGCCTTCGATGCAACAGTGCTTACCACAGCCACAAATCATGTGACAATATTGACAAATAATCACTGTAAATTTGTTTGATATGTATGACCATTGCTTACATAGACGAGAAATTTGTCTTTTTTTAATAATTAAAACAGCTGTTTAAAAAAAAAAAAAATTGTATTTTATTTTATTAAAAGTTTTTTCTTCAACTTACAATAATTTGTATTAGTTTTCCTTATTTTGACCCAAATACTAAGAAAAAAAATATATAATCAGTTTGTGTATGTCGGTATTTATTGCTGTTCAGTTTTAGTACTATTTCTTTCACTAAGTTGTGTTTAAAGTAGCTTGTTTCATTAAGTAAAGTCCTTTCGTGTTGGTTAGTTTTTCCCCCTTCCAGCACAAATACTTTAATGGTCGTTATAACGATCACTTATTTGAATTTCTCTGAATAATATTGTATGTCATTGAAGTGCAGAAAGATTTGATCTTGGAGCAGCAGCGCAAGATTCATATATATATATAATATATA
>NC_090753.1:92845760-92846882 GCF_036898095.1 Palaemon carinicauda | reverse complement strand
ATAAGCCTAATAATCCAGTTCGACCGTTAATTAGTTCTGTGGGGTCACCTATCAAAATGGCTAGTTAAAGAGTTGTCCCCCTTGTTAGGAAATATTTCTGGCTTCTCTGTGAAAAATAATGTTGATTTCCTTAATCGTCTAAGAAGTTACAATATTGATTTTGAATTCAAAATGATAAGTTTTGACGTAACATCACTTTTTACTAAAGTTCCAGTTGATGATTTACTAGATTTTTTAACCGAAGAGTTGCCTAATTATGAATTTTCTCTGCCATGTAATACTATGTTAGAATTGATTAAACTGTGCATCAAAGATTATAAATTTACTTTTAATGGGAATTTTTATGAGCAAATATTTGGAATGGCAATGGGTAACCCTTTATCACCTCTTTAAAGTAATATTTATATGGAATTTTTTGAGAAGAAGCTTTTAGTGAACATTTTGCCGGGAAGAGTTTTGTGGTTTCGCTATGTTGACGACATTTTTTGTATATGGCCTTTAAATGAAGATGTATCTGTTTTTTTACTTAGACTAAACTCACTCGTTCCTTCTATTAATTTTACAATTGAGGAAGAAAGAAGTTCTGTTCTGCCCTTTTTAGACGTAAATGTTCATAGACATAATAATAGATTTAAGTTTAACGTTTTTAGAAAACCCACCAATGTATCGTCTTACATTCACTTTTATTCTAATCACCATATTAAAGTAAAACTCTCTGTTTTTTCCTCAATGTTTTTGAGAGCTCTTAGAGTTTTTTGCCCATAATTTTTAGATGATGAATTTTTAAGAATATACGATATTGCCTTTAATTAGAAGTATCCAAGATTCTTAGTCGGCGTAGCATTACAAAAAGCCAAAAAAACTTATTATGCAATTGACAATGTAACATCTTTTAATCATGATAATTTATTAGTTTTACCGTATATTGATAGTTTTCTCTGTCTACCAAAAGTTTTAAGATGTTTTAAGGTTAATGTTGTTTTTAGAAATTCTTCTACTATAAAGTGTATTTTGATAAAGAACTCTCCTTGTAATAGTGTAGGCTGCATATATGAAATTCCATGTAATGTTTGTAATTTGAAATATATTGGGCAAAGTGGTAAAATGCTAGCAACAAGGATA
>NC_090753.1:92825760-92835760 GCF_036898095.1 Palaemon carinicauda | reverse complement strand
GATGACCATGAGGAAGTAGGGATAAATCCATTGATTTAATTGCCACGCACTGGCACGCATCCTCCCGCATCGTCCCTCAGTAGGGATAAATCCATTGATTTAATTGCCATGCACTGGCACGCATCCTCCCGCATCGTCCCGCACTGTTCACGACGCGTTCACTCCAGTTCGCGCATCATTAACGACTAGTTCACGCCAATTTTGTCGTGACAATGCGTGCCACAGATTTTGAACATTTCAAAATTCTCGCCACGCATGGCACGCATGCCACGCACCGTTCACGACACGTTCACGCCAGTTCCCGCATCGTTCACTCCAGTTCATGACAAAAGGCGTGCCAACGCGTGCCACAAATTCGTGCAAGTGTCAGGCTGGCTTTAGCCACCCATACATTCGCAAAAGTGATGACGTCCCTCAGTGACGTTGTTATAAAGTTTCTTCCCCTGTACCTCCCATCCCCCGAATTGTTAAACGCCTGTTTAACTCCATAGAAAATTGTCATATGACCTACCCCAAGCAATACAAAATTCTTTTTCAGTAAAAGTTCAGCATACCTGGTAATGCGATTCGTGACTTTAGACTTTACCTAAACACAAGACCAACCTTTTATATCTTACCCACTCACTTACATTGAAGATCAAGAATGAGACTTATGACAGGAGACTAAAGAAGCCATGCTAACCCTACACTTCGCACTTCAAGCGAGTGTTGGTAAAGCAATAGAAATACAGTTTTCTTTAGGTTAAGCCGTAGGACTCATACTTCCATACAACACAGGTTACTCGATACATAAATTGCCAGGAGGAAAATGACAGAGCATTGTTTGATATAATTTATCATATCAATTTCACCAGAGAGTGTAGCTTGAATTCCTTAGAAGGTAGACTTCTAAAAGATGTTTCATATAAGGGCATTGACATCGGCCATTTGATAAATTTTGAAATCATATATATATATATATATATATATATATATATATATATATATATATATATATATATATATATATATATAATATAAATATATATATATATATATATAATATATATATATATATATATATATATATATATATATATATATATATATATATAATATAAATATATATATATAATATAAATATATATATATATATATATATATATATATATATATATATATATATATATATATATATATATATATATATATGGCTAGCAGTATATTGCAACATATCATGTACTTATGAAGTCATACTTTTTTTACCGATTTCTACTAATTTTCAGGCGGTTTCTTTCTTTCTCTCTGTTGTAAATGGTGAAGAGTTTCAGCGCAATTGTAGTTTTGCAATGGCGAGGACAAAGCAACATATTTGCAATGACTAAAGTCGAATCTATATGAAATAGTTCAGAGCTACTACTGCAACTGCTGCCGATGATTACCTTGGATGTACTAAAAGGGCTCTGAGGTAGGAGTCGAAGTCGGTGAAATTATTTCTGAATCCTGCTCCAGTCTTGCCCCAAATAACATCATTCCAAATATACAACTCTCTCAAGGAAAAAAATTGTTTTCTATTTCTACTAATGTTTTTATTCTATTTTTTTATTTTTTATTTTTTTAGTCGCAAATCTAAAATTTTTAGGAGTTCGATTAGAATATCTCTCAGTGCGATTCCACACCCCTGTTTTAAACCTCTTATATTATGTTTGATAATGTGTTAACCATCTAATCATTATCTACCACCATAAAACATTTTATTGCTCTTCCGGCTCATTTTATATGTGCAATACACAGTCTTCACTAACAGGGATTTACTCGGTAGCCTAATAACAATGGGAATGAAGGAAAGAAGGCAAGAAGGAAGGAGGGGGGGGGGAGTACTAGGATAGCCATAGGTGTAAACACCGAAGGAGGGTTGGGGGAACCTCTGCGTCACAGTTACGTGATTAAGTACCACTTCTTCGAAACGCTCTGAAGGAAGGGAAGAAGTTCCTCTTTTTTCAAAGAGTAAACGGGTTAATCAAGCACATCTGTCAATTCATTGTACCACCAAAAATTAGGCCAATGTTTGAAACATTCATTGCTGTAGTTTCATGGAAATTCATAAGCCGGTTTGTTAGATATTTGGGAAAAACACTATTACACGGGCTCTGGAAACGATAGGGTAGACGTGTTTTTCATATTCAAAAAAGCCATATATTTTTGATACATTAATGCTCTGATCCCGAGCTCGTTAAAAGAATCCAGACATTAATGTATCAAAAATATATGGCTTATTTGAATATATATATATATATATATATATATATATATATATATATATATATATATATATATACATATAAATATACAAATATATGTATGATATACAAGACATATATATATATATATATATATATATATATATATATATATATATATACATACATATACATACATATATATATACAAATATATATATATATATATATATATATATATATATATATATATATATATATATATATATATATATATATGTATATATACATCATAAATAACGCTTCTACTATTGATCATTTCACATAAAACTGATAAACAACAATATTACAAGCCATTAAAGAAAACACAAATACCTCTAATAAAATACTATAGAAACATAATCGAAAAAGCTGGGAGAAGATTAGCTAACGTCTTATATAGCCTTTGTCAGCCGACGAAATAACATCGAGAATATCTTAGGCCTATAGAAAAAGTTATCTTTCCCTTTGGGCCTAAATATCGCCGTGACAGGGAATATCTGTCGTGAGAAACTGTTAATGACGTCCGGACGACGTGGAAGTATCCTATAACGTTGTTGGCTCGACCTTTAGGAACAAATCCTTCGACTTAACTGGTTCCTGTCCTTGTCTCGACTTCGATGGGGAGAAACGGGTCTTCGTAAGAGATTGGAGTCTAAGTCCAGCTAAGTTATGTAGTAAATAGGATTGTTTGCTTTGAGAGAGAGAGAGAGAGAGAGAGAGAGAGAGAGAGAGAGAGAGAGAGAGAGAGAGAGAGAGAGAGAGAGAATTCAGTTTGATCTGTCTCTCCCGGGACGGGTACAGATTGAGTTTCTAATGGTGTCAACGATCGCCCCTTCTTTGTTTTAAGATAATGGTAAATAATTTGACTTCTTATTAACAAAAAGCCTCTCTCTCTTTCTCTTTCTCTCTCTCTCTCTCTCTCTCTCTCTCTCTCTCTCTCTCTCTCTCTCTCTCTCATGGGGCCAATTACAATCAGGATTACAACCATATCTTTTTCCTCTCATCAGACATCGGATAAAGAATAGTTTCCCTCTTTGGAGACTAGTGATTGTTCCAATACTATCTCAAGAACCGGAAAGAGAGAGAGAGAGAGAGAGAGAGAGAGAGAGAGAGAGAGAGAGAGAGAGAGAGAGAGAGAAACAAGCTACCGTTAAGAAGACACTAAACATCAGCCTCCATTCTGTGGAACAATTTTCCCCCGCAATATTTTGGACAACAACTTCTATCTGGGACAGTAGAAGAAGAAGAAGAAGAAGAAAAAGAAGATGAAGAAGAAGAAAAAGAAGACGAGTAATAAGAGAAACCCATTTTGTTTTCCGCTTGAATGAAAACGAGCGATGGGGAACATAAATAACTACATTATTGACTTTCATGAGGATCTATGGATCCACGGCCATAAGGAAACCAAGACGATGATGATTCTTTTTAATATTACCAACAGATGTGGGCAGCTCTTTCTATCTGTCTATCTATCTCTTTCTTGGCTATGTTTCCTAAATCGAAGGCTATCAGTCAGAATCAATAGTTTTCTCCCTATAAAAAAGTAAGCATTGAATTTCTCTGAGCAAACTTTTATTCACTTACAATACATTTATATTATGATACACTATGTGTATAGACATTCTGAATTTGCAATCGTGGAAGCCAATATGTAAATAGTTTCCTTGTATGATTACAGGGGGGGAGGGCAGTTACATAGGTATATCATGGGTATACTGGCACACCCACTGTACAGGTATACTGGCAAAAGGTTTATTGGCACATACACGGTTGAGATACTTTTTATTCTATACCTAGACCGTGGGCACATATGCTCATAATGACACGTTGTACCGGTTGCTGGCACGGGTATGCTAGTACATATATACTGGAATGTCCATTGTACTGGTATAATAGCACATATATTAGCACTGCTGCTGTACAGATATGCTTGCATAGATATACAGGCACTGCTGCTGTACAAGTACGCTAGCACACATTTTAGCACTGCCGCTGCACAGGTATGTGAGCACAATTATGCTGGCACATATATTGGAACTGCCATTGTACAGGTATAAGAGCACAATTATGCTGGCAGAGATATATTGTTATGGCTGCTGTACAAGTATACTGGCACAGATATACTGACATTGCTGCTGTACAAGTACACTAGCGCACACATGCTGGCACTGCCACTGTACAGGCATGTGAGCACAATTATAACTAACAGATATTGGCATTGCCATTGTACAGGAATGCTGGCCCAGCTGCTGCAAAGGTATACTCTGGCCCAGCTGCTGCAAAGGTATACTCTTGGCCCAGCTGCTGCAAAGGTATACTCTTGGCCCAGCTGCTGCAAAGGTATACTCTTGGCCCAGCTGCTGCAAAGGTATACTCTTGGCCCAGCTGCTGCAAAGGTATACTCTTGGCCCGGCTGCTGCAAAGGTATACTCTTGGCCCGGCTGCTGCAAAGGTATACTAGCACGGACATACTTGCCTTGCCACTTCAATGGTATAATGGCCTATGTATACTGCCCGAGGTATAATGGCTTATGTATACTGCCCGAGGTATAATGCCCAGTTGACGCACAAGATACTGGCCCAACTGCTGCACAGATATAATGGCACAGGTATATTGGCCCAAGTGTTGTAAAAGTATACTGGCACAGGTATACTGGCCCAGCCACTACACTGGTATACAGCCACAGGTATACTTGGCCAGTTGACACAGGTATACTGGCATACATATACTGGTATAGGTAAAGTGGCCCAGTTGACGCACAGGTATACTAGCCCAGGTATATTGGCCCTGGTGCTGCAAAGGTATAGTGGCCCAGGCACTGCACCGGTATACTGGGCCAGGTATAGTGGCCCAGTCGACGCACAGGATATTGTCCCAGCTGCAGCACAGGTATACTGGCACAGCTATATTGGCCCAAGTGCTGCAAAGGTTGTGGTGGCCGAAGTGGTAACGTCCCTGACTGGCGATCGCCAGACTAGGGTCCGAGTCTCGCTCAAACTCGTTAGTTCCTTTGGTCACTGCAACCTCACCATCCTTGTAAGCTAAGGATAGGGGGTTTGGGAGAGCCTATAGGTCTATCTGCTGAGTCATCTGCAGCCATTGTCTGGCCCTCCTTGGGCGTTGATCATATGTATATATGGTAAGTCTCTAGGGCATTGTCCTGCTTGATAGGGCAATGTCACTGTACCTTGCCTCTGCCATTCATGAGAGGCTATTAAACCTGAGATGAGCGGCCATTAAACCTGAGAGAGAGAGAGAGAGAGAGAGAGAGAGAGAGAGAGAGAGAGAGAGAGAGAGAGAGAGACCTCCACCCACCATAACTGGTACCCGGTAGACAGCAACGATTATAAAGCCTTATTAGTACCTCTTGGAAGCATATAAGTAATTACTCATTTCTTATAGAGAAACTCAGTCAACTAGATAAAAAGAACTGATCTCTTTTGGGATTCACTACTTCCATTAATTAGTTCTTAATGAAGAGGCTGTCAAAGTTAAGGTATTTATTGCGTGTATTTAACGCTCGAGTGTCTGGGTCTTACAAATTGGGTTATTAGGAAATTAGCTTCAAAAGTAATCAGGTCATTAAATTGTAAAGGGATATGCTCTTTTTATCGGGTGCCGTTTTTATAGTCTTTAGCAATGATATATTTGTATAGAAGAGAAGTAAGTCCATACTTCCTTAGCATTTCTATTATGGATTTTCTTAACTTTTAATTGACACAACGTGCTTTATTCTTCTTATCTTAAATTTCTTTATATTTTCTTGTCAGGGATATTTGTCTAAAATAATCTAAAATCTGTATTTCCCTGAATATTGTAAAATTTAGTATTCACAGACATTACGATTGGAAGAGTGTTTTAAGGTCTGCTTTCACAAGTCTTCCTGGAATATAGATTGAAATGAACTATTAACTTGGGAAACCTACACAGGCAGAACAAACTGTGCAGGTTGTTCACACTGATGTTCACGTATGGCCTGTGCAGGCAGACTTATGAAAATATACCTGAATTTTGATGGCTTCCTTTACAAAGGTATGCAAGCTAGGCAGCAGAATATTAACTCCTAGATCCAATATCCCTTGACAACAAAGAGGCTACAGGTTGCTTTATTGCAAGCAAAAGTCTCTGATGGCATAAGTCTGGCTAAGAGAAAATAAGTCGAGGTGTACTGGTAGAACAGCAAGTAAAAATTACACACAGGACCTCTTGAATATCTACCCAAGAACTCTACTAAAGAATCGCCTGGTAATCGGATAATATAATCACAAATTATACTAAAGATCGTCTCACGTGAGCAGAATCCGTGCGCGCGGATCAGAAATCAATCAAGATCATGGAGGCCCTTCACATGCTGTCCACTCAAAAGAATTTCAGAGCGTTAGTGACTTAATAACAACGTGCACTGCTAATTCGCGCGGCTCCAGTGTAATTTGCTTATAAGACCATTTTTACACCAGTTTCCGGAACACCTCGTGCAGGCTCGGACGGGAAATTTTGACTGTCCGCGGCCATCCGAACAGGAGTCAGATATAGTATGTATTCAGTCCAATGTTGTACGTGGTGGTAACTGGGGTTTCACACCGTAATTCGTACAACCTCGTACAGGCTCGGAAGGGAAATTTTGACAGTTCGCGCCCATCTGAACAGGAGTCGGAAATAGTATGTATTCAGTCCAATGTTGTACGTGGTGGTAACTGGGGTATGACACCATATTTAATACAACCTTGTACAGGCTCGTTAGGGAAATTTTGACAGTCTGTGCCCATCCGAACAGGAGTCGGAAATAGTATGTATTCAGTCTGATGTTGTATGTGGCTTTACGTTGTGGTAACTGGGGTTTCCCACCAGAGTTCGTACAACCTAAAAAGGCTCGGACTGGAAATTCTGACTGTCCGCAGCCATCCGAACTTGAGTCGGAAACAGTAAGTAGTCAGTCCGATGTTGTACATGGCTTTACGTGGTGGTAAATGGGGTTTCACACTGTATTTCATACAACCTCGTATGGGCTCGGACGGGAAATTATGACTGTTCACAGCCATCCAAACTTGACTCCGAAATAGTACGTATTTAGTCCTATGTTGTACGTGGCTTTACGTGGTGGTCACTGGGGTTTCACACCAGATTTCGTACAACATCGTACAGGCTCGGGTGTGAAATTTGGGCTATCCACAGCTATCCGAACTGGAGTCCGAAATAGTACGTATTTAGTCTTACGTTGTACGTGGCTTTATGTGATGGTAACCGAAGTTTCACACCAGATTTCGTTCAACCTCGTACAAGCTCGGATGTGAAATTTTGGCTAACCGCAGCCATCCGGCCTGGGGTCAGAAATAGTAAGTATACAGTCCGATGTTGCTCGTGGCTTTACATGGTGGTAACTGGGGTTTCACGCCAGATTTCTTTCAACCTCATATAGACTCTGACGGGAAATTTTCTGTCCGTGGCCATCAGATCTGGAGTCCGAAATAGTATGTATTCTACCAAATGTTGTACGTGTCTTACGTGGTTTTAACTGGGGTTTCCCACCAGAGTTCGTACAACTTCAAAAAGGCTCACACTGGAAATTTTGGCTGTTCGCAGCCATCAGAACTGGAGTCCAAAAAAGTACGTATTCAGTCCGATGCTGTACATGGTTGGGGTTTCACACCATATTTCGTAAAACCTCATACACGCTCGGAAGGGAAATGTTGACTGTCTGCAGCCATCCGAACTGGAGTCCAAAATGGTAAGCATCCAGTCCAATGTTGTATGTGGCTTTGCGTAGTGATATCTGGTGTTTCAAACCAGATTTCGTACAACCTTGTATAGACTCGGACGGGAAATTTTGACTGTTCGCAGCGATCCGAACTGGATTCCGGAATAGTAAATATTCAGTCCGATGTTGTAGTAGTAGTAGTAAATTGTTTGTATTTTTTTTTTCCCATTTACTAACTCGACCCACGTACAGGCCCCTACTGGCATTCGCAGACGTACGGCCAGTGTGAACCCCAATATTAGAAGCTAGTAGCCGCTCGGGGAAAATCCACTCGTGTGAATACATGCCTTCTAACGACTTAGAAAATGAATAATTACTAATATTCATATCTAACTGTATGTATATATGTATTCCTACCATTAAAATGCCGCTGGGTATGTATCATCCCCTTTAACATGATTACTGGAAATTCAATCAAAATCAATGTAATTTTTATCCTTTTATTTATATTCTGTCAGATATGATTTTCATTAATAAAGAGACTCTGTCCTCAGGGATTTAATTAAGGGAAACGATCAAATAAAATCCGAGTTGGTGATTAGACTCTTCAAAGAAATTCCCCATTTTTTTTCTATTGAAAGTGGATATCATTTTCAAAATTGTTTTAATCTCAATATTTTTATGATGGAAATTATACAAGCTATATTTAAAAATATGTTCCACAAAAAATATATTCCTGGTTAGTTTTTCTTTATCATGATCATTACACAGTAGTAGTAGTAGTAGTAGGAGGAGGAGGATGAGTTAGTAGTAGTAGTAGTAGGAGGAGGATGAGTTAGTAGTAGTAGTAGTAGTAGGAGGAGGAGGATGAGTTAGTAGTAGTAGTAGGAGGAGGAGGATGAGTTAGTAGTAGTAGTAGTAGTAGTAGGAGGAGGAGGAGGATGAGTTAGTAGTGGTAGTAGTAGTAGTAGTAGTAGAAGGAGGAGGATGAGTTAGTAGTGGTAGTAGTAGTAGTAGTAGTAGAAGGAGGAGGAGGATGAGTTAGTAGTAGTAGTAGTAGTAGTAGTAGTAGAAGGAGGAGGAGGATGAGTTAGTAGTAGTAGTAGTAGTAGGAGGAGGAGGAGGATGAGTTAGTAGTGGTAGTAGTAGTAGTAGTAGTAGTAGTAAGTGGTAGAAGGATGAGTTAGTAGCAGTAGTAAGTGGTAGAAGGACGAGTTAGTAGTAGTAGTAGTAAGATAAGTTAGTAGTAGTAGTAGTAGTAGTAGTAAGTGGTAGAAGGATGCGTTAGTAGTAGTAGTAGTAGTAGTAGTAGTAGTAGTAGTAGTAAGTGGTAGAAGGATGCGTTAGTAGTAGTAGTAGTAGTAGTAGTAGTAGGAGGAGGAGGAGGAGGAGGAGCAGGATGCAAGTAGTAGTAGTAGTAGTAAGTGGTAGAAGGATGAGTTAGTAGTAGGAGGAGGAGGAGGAGGATGTAAGTAGTAGTAGTAGTAGTAGTAGTAGTAGTAGTAGTAGTAGTAAGATAAGTTAGTAGTAGTAGTAGTAAGTGGTAGAAGGATGAGTTAGTAGTAACAGTAGTAGTAGTCGTAGTAATTTCAGGGAAAAATCGTCAAGATCACACAATTTTCCAGAAAAATAACCCAAAATTAATCGTGACTTTCTGTGGAGAGTTATCAAAATCCAGTATCACTAAGGAATAGTATCTTAGTCATACATTTCAGCTAAATAGCCCAGCGTTGGGACCTGTGAGGCCATTCAGAGCCCAAGTGGAACTGAAGGAAAAACTTGGTTATAATATGATATAAAAGTTAAGAAGACGGTCAGCAAGATGATGAAAAGTAGAAACGGATGGTAAGTAGAAGACTATAACATAACTGAAGCTAAAAACTGGGGGGGGGGGGGGGAACGTTGCAAAGACTTAAGAAATGCCTACAGTACACCAGGTGAGATTTACAGATGGCACTACTCTCTCGCTGTTAAAAATTTGCATTAACAAAACGGTAAATGCCTGGAAACATTTATTCCAGGATTTGTGCCATTTTAAAAACA
>NC_090753.1:92813260-92820760 GCF_036898095.1 Palaemon carinicauda | reverse complement strand
CACTATATATACATATATATACACTTACATATACATATATATATACATATATACACTTACATATACATATATATACATATATACACTATATATACATATATATACATATACATACACTATATATATACACTATATATACATATATATACACTATATATATACACTATATATACATATATATACACTATATATATACACTATATACATACATATATACACTGCAAAGGGGATTAGTTAGATTTCACCAGTAGTCTCTATCTTCGAGCTTTTAAATCAATATATTTCCATTCATAATCTCCTACGTCACGCTTCATAGTCCTCAGCCATGTAGCCCAGGGTCTTCCAACTCGTCTAGAGCCTTGGGGAGCCCAGTTAAATGTTTAGTGAACTACTCTCTCTTGGGGAGTGCGAAGAGCATGCCCAAACCATCTCCATCTACCCCTCACAGGTTTGTTACCCATTGAATTTCTTTGTTATTTTATACAGTCGTGAATTCAAACTGGTAATCATATAGGCTTAAAACTATTTCAATACGTTTAGAAACTTTTTTTTCTTATAGATCGTTGGCACCGAGTGCCAATATAGGTTTTTTTTCTAAGACAGCACATAAAACGAACTTGAATCCTCTTTGACCAGATTAAATATTTAGCGTACTCACTTTGCACGTTCTCAGCCTGGTGATTTTGTCAATGAATTTATGAAGAGATGTGTTACCCGTAACTATTCTCGACCTTATTATATAATCAGAAAGTTAATATATCAAAATTGGGAGATATTTAACGTTTCGAGTTATGGAATGTACTTTTTTCATTCCTGTATTTTTATCTATTGGCGTTTTTTTGATAGGTGTTCTTAATGTTAATATGTCATTGTTAATATATTAACTACGATTGGGACATATTAAATATTTGAAGCTATAAATTGTAAATTTTCTCATTCATGTAGAAGTTATTTATAAATTGTGTTGGTTATTTAACGTTAAATCCAAAGATGTTTATGAATAAAAGTGTTTGAAATTGGATAATCTGGTTGGTAACAATTATTATTATTATTATTATTATTATTATTATTATTATTATTATTATTATTATTATTATTATTATTATTATTATTATTATTATTATTATTACTTGCTTACCTACAACCTAAGTTGGAAAAGCAGGATGCTATGAGCCATGGGGCTTATACGTTAGTACGTAAATCAAGAACTATAGAGTGTAGATCATTTCTTTAATATAGATAAAAAAAAAAAACTTCATACATCAAATACATTTTTACATTATTCAATTTAAATACTAATGCAAATTAAAAACTAACATTCCTTGAAGTGAATAAACTCAACCTTTTAACCTTTAATTCAATAGAAAATTTGTTTTAAAGGATTTAAGATAGATAAGATATTTAACATCGATCTTATATAAAGTATTGAGTTCATGTCCTGTAATATAACTTAATATAACCTAATATAACTTAATATAACTTAATAAAACTTAATTTCATCTTCAAGTTACAGCTTTTATCCATGATCACTTTATTAAGACAGGTTATTTCCTGCAAGACATTTCCTGGAATTTTGCACAGCAATTTTCAAAAAGTTTAATGATACTATGCTTCAGGGTATTCGAAAAATCCCATATTACGAGTCGTCATTATTATTATTATTATTATTATTATTATTATTATTATTATTATTATTATTATTATTATTATTATTATTATCATTATTATTATTATTATTATTATTATTATTATTATTATTATTATTATTATTATTATTTACTATCTAAGCAACAACCCTAGTTGGAAAAGCAGGATGCTATAAGCCCAGTGGCCCCAACAGGGAAAATAACCAAGCTAGGAAAGGAAAAAGGAAAGATAAAATACTTTAAGGAGAGTAACAACATTAAAACAAACATTTCCTATAAAAACTATAAATACTTTAGCAAAATAAGAGGAAGAATACAAGATAGAATAGTGTGCCCGAGTTTACTCATTAAAAAAAAAAAAAAAAAAAAAAAAAAAAAAAAAAAAAAAAAAACATTAATTTATGGAATATTTCAGAATGTTTAGGATTAATTCTGTGTGTGGAAGGGTTTGCGTATCGCCATGATCATCAAAGCTGTACTAGTCAAGGCCTCATGTACTCTACTAGCTTACTTTTCTGTAAGAGCGCAAACTAAAATCTCCCACCATCACCAATCCTCTCTGGCTAGCGTGGTAATGATAACTGGCTAAACCCCTGACTGAGTCTTTCAAAGCCCACACTCGAGTCTTTCAATTCCCACACTGGAAACTTTCAATTCCCACACTGGAAACTTTCAATTCCCACACTGTTAACTTTCAATTCCCACACTTTGAGTCTTTCAATTCCCACACTTTGAGTCTTTTAATTCCCACACTTTGAGTCTTTTAATTCCCACACTGGAGACTTTCAACTCTCGCACTTGAGACTTTCAATTCTCACACAGTCTTAAAATTCTCACACAGTCTTAAAATTCTCGCACAGTCTTAAAATTCTCGCACAGTCTTAAAATTCTCGCACAGTCTTAAAATTCTCGCACAGTCTTAAAATTCTCGCACAGTCTTAAAATTCTCGCACAGTCTTAAAATTCTCGCACAGTCTTAAAATTCTCGCACAGTCTTAAAATTCTCGCACAGTCTTAAAATTCTCGCACTTCATCTTTTCAATTCCCACACTGGAGACTTTCAATTCCCACACTGGAGACTTTCAACTCTCGCACTTGAGACTTTCAACTCTCGCACTTGAGACTTTCAATTCTCACACAGTCTTAAAATTCTCGCACAGTCTTAAAATTCTCGCACAGTCTTAAAATTCTCGCACAGTCTTAAAATTCTCGCACAGTCTTAAAATTCTCGCACAGTCTTAAAATTCTCGCACTTCATCTTTTCAATTCCCACACTGGAGACTTTCAATTCCCACACTGGAGACTTTCAACTCTCGCACTTGAGACTTTCAACTCTCGCACTTGAGACTTTCAATTCTCACACAGTCTTAAAATTCTCGCACAGTCTTAAAATTCTCGCACAGTCTTAAAATTCTCGCACAGTCTTAAAATTCTCGCACAGTCTTAAAATTCTCGCACAGTCTTAAAATTCTCGCACAGTCTTAAAATTCTCGCACAGTCTTAAAATTCTCGCACAGTCTTAAAATTCTCGCACTTCATCTTTTCAATTCCCACACTGGAGACTTTCAATTCCCACACTGGAGACTTTCAATTCCCACACTGGAGACTTTCAATTCCCACACTGGAGACTTTCAATTCCCACACTGGAGACTTTCAATTCCCACACTGGAGACTTTCAATTCCCACACTGGAGACTTTCAATTCCCACACTGGAGACTTTCAATTCCCACACTGGAGACTTTCAATTCCCACACTGGAGACTCTCAATTCTCACACTTCGAGTCTCTCAATTCTCACACTTCGAGTCTCTCAATTCTCACACTCGAGACTTACAATTCTCGCACTTCATCCTTTCAATTCCCACACTCTAGTCTTCCAATTCTTATACTTCATCATTTCAATTCTCGCACTTCATCCTTTCAATTCCCACACTCTAGTCTTCCAATTCTCGCACTTGATCCTTTTGATATCCATACTAGACTCTTTCGATTCCCACACTCGAATGTTTTAAATATGGCACCAGAATAAAAAAGGGAAAATATATTTACTGCTAAGCTGTCGAAGTTAGTAATTGTTACCATACATTTGATTTTCCATTCCATTGACGTCTGTATAAAAGGTGAAAGAAAGAATATAAGAAATCCACTTCCATTAACTTGAACCGAGGCGTCTCCCACCGGTTGTGGAATCTTAATTTCTTCTTTCTTGCCTTTTCCGAGAGGAAACATACTCTGTCACAACTCTCTTGTGTCTTCTTTTGTTTGCGAGGTGAAACTTTGTTGACACACTTCCAGGGTTATGCTAATGCCTTACTTAGGTTTCCTTTTCTTCTTCTTCCTCAACCTCCTCCTCCTCCTCTTCCTTCCTCAACCTCCTCCTCCTCCTCTTCCTTCCTCAACCTCCTCCTCCTCCTCTTCCTTCCTCAACCTCCTCCTCCTCCTCCTCTTCCTTCCTCAACCTCCTCCTCCTCCTCCTCTTCCTTCCTCAACCTCCTCCTCCTCCTCTTCCTTCCTCAACCTCCTCCTCCTCCTCTTCCTTCCTCAACCTCCTCCTCCTCCTCTTCCTTCCTCAACCTCCTCCTCCTCCTCTTCCTTCCTCAACCTCCTCCTCAACCTATCCTTCCTCCTCCTCCTCCTTCTTCATCATCATCATCTTCATTCAGGCGAGAATTGACGTTACAATGTTGCTGTCTGTCACACTCAGACTTGAACAATTCCTTTGTTCGCTACGTTTATGAAGTTTTTGTTTAGGTGTTGTTACTATTCTTAAAATATTCTATTTTTCCTTGTTTCCTTGACTCAATGGGCTATTTTCCCTGTTGGAGTCCCTGGGCTTATAGCATCCTGCTTTTCCAACTAGGGGTGTAGCATAGCAGGTAATAATAATAATAATAATAATAATAATAATAATAATAATAATAATAATAATAATAATAATGTGAATGATAATAGTGGTATTTAGAGGAATAATGGCAGAGAAATTCATTATTAATACTGTTATTGATGGTACTATTACGTGAAATAATAATGTCTGGATGCTGTTTAACATTAAGGTTATATAAGGGACGTCCAAGATCTAAATATTAACGATTTACCTTAACTATTTATTAATTGATAAAAGTAATATGAGTGAATACAGTTTCCTTTGTGTTGAAAGGATTAAATGCTCTATTTCTAGACTGTCAATTTAATATACTTTGTCATTTGTAAAAGGAAGCTTACCTAAAGCTATAAATGTCCATTTTCTGAGAGAGAGAGAGAGAGAGAGAGAGAGAGAGAGAGAGAGAGAGAGAGAGAGAGAGAGAGAGAGAGAGAGAGAGAGAGAGTGCTGAACATAAACATCAAAGCCGAGATTAATATTCTGCTTAATGTAAGTTTCGTTCAATTCAAATAATATTCTCTGACTTGCAATGACATTTGAGGTCAAGGTTGAGAGAGAGAGAGAGAGAGAGAGAGAGAGAGAGAGAGAGAGAGAGAGAGAGAGAGAGAGAGAGCGGTAATGTAAAGATATATCAAAGCTATTCCAATATTAATAACCAACAACAAAAATAATAATAATAATAATAATAATAATAATAATAATAATAATAATAATAACAATCATAGCAGTAACCATAATAATAATATTAATAATAATAATAATAATAATAATAACAATAACAATAACAATAACAATAATAATAATAATAATAATAATAATAATAATAATAATGAAAACCATAACAGTAACAATAACAATAATATTAACAATAACAACAACAACAAGAAAAATAATAATAATAAAAATAATAATAATAATAATAATAATAATAATAATAATAATAATGCAACTGATCTTGCTCACATGGAAAGGATGAAGAGATAAGCTTTGCTAGGCAACTATTCAAGACTCAAAAAGAATGATTCGAGCCACTTCCATCTTCCAACAATTTTAAATAATTCATTATATTATTAGCAATATTACTAGCCAAGCTACAACCCTAGTTGGAAAAGTAGAACGCCATAAGCCCATGGGCTCCAACAGGGAAAGCACAGTCTGGTATAATTGTCGATATTTTATTCAAGTCTACGGACCAAACTGTCCCTTTTTCACAAGTGATCCGTGAATGAATGTACTATATAATATGAATAATAAACACTACCTATCCGTTGTTAAAATTTGGTGAAAACTCGTCAATTAGTATTGACGTAATACTGCTAACAAATAAGTAAATTAAATAAATAAATAAATGATAACGCTGTGAAAGTGATCCACAGATATATTGATGCTTCTCTCTACTTTTCCTCTGTCTCAAACTCCATGATGGACAAATGATTAAATAATACAATTCATAATACGAAATATCTATATACAACTTTTCATTAATTGAGACTGCCTATATTACCAGACCTTTTTCCATCCCATTAGCGTCTTCCTTTTTTTGGGGGGTGGGGGGGCAAGCATTTACCGCGAGCAGAGTTCTAATAACGTGATTTAAGACGGAAAAAAAAGCTTTAATGACCTCTCTTAGGGAAACGACGAGCAATGAGAATACTACATTCACGTTAATTGAATCGTAAACCACACTCCTAAGAGACACGGAACAGATACAAAAAATTACTAGAGAACATCGCAGCGTTCCAGACGATGCCATTTGTAAAGGAGGCCTCTGGTCTAGTTCAGGGCATTAGAGTAATGAGCCAACATTCCCAGTACAGTGTTTCGAGAGTTCCTTCAATTCAGATTTTACTCATAAGAGATTTAGTCAACCGATTGATACAGTGGAAAATCGATTGTTTGGATGATGTTACAAAGCACTTTAATGGATAGAAAAGAGACAAAGGAGGATAAGAGAGAGACAAAGCAGGATAATGGTAAGGCAAAAGACAAAGCAGGATAATGGTAAGGCAAAAGACAAAGCAGGAAAATGGTAAGGCAAAAGACAAAGCAGGAAAATGGTAAGGCAAAAGACAAAGCAGGATAAAGGATAACCGATGTTTAGATGATATTACAAGGCAGTATAATGAATAGAAAAGAGAAAGCAGGAAAATGGAGACACAATGCAGGATAATGGTAAGACAAAAGACAAAGCAGGATAATGGTAAAGCAAAAGACAAAGCAGGATAACAGATAACCGATGTTTAGATGACATTACAAGGCAGTATAATGGATAGAAAAGAGACAAAGCAGGATAATGAAAAGACAAAAGACAATGCAGGATAACGGCAAGACAAAAGACAAAGCAGGATAATGGAAAGACAAAAGACAAAGCAGGATAATGAAAAGACAAAAGACAATGCAGGATAACGGCAAGACAAAAAACAATGCAGGATAATGGAAAGACAAAAGACAATACAAGATAGTGGGAACAGAAAAGACAACGCAGAATAGTGAAAATAAAACAGGATAATGGAATTTTTCTTAATGTTAGATTTTGGGATGAGATAAAAGGTGAAATCTATGGAGATATGTGTGTATATATATGTGTGTGTATATGTATATATATATGTGTATATGTATATATATGTATGTATAAATAAATATATATATATTATATATATATGTATATATATGTATATATATTATATATATATGTGTGTATATATATATATATATATACATATATATATATATATATATATATATATATATATATATGTATATATATATATATATATATATATCACTTTCGATTTCCTTCACTCTTTTGGACATGGAGAGAGAGAGAGAGAGAGAGAGAGAGAGAGAGAGAGAGAGAGAGAGAGAGAGAGAGAGAGAGAGAGAGAGAGAGAGAGAGAGAGAGAATACGGTGATTTGATTTACAATTAAATATCTAGTAATTGACATTTATAATCACTGAATATTCCCTCCCAAA
>NC_090753.1:92808260-92810760 GCF_036898095.1 Palaemon carinicauda | reverse complement strand
GTTTTATCCATGTTCATTTCGCATTTTTCTTTTCGTTTCAAAAAAGTATAATACTTTTAATAAAATACATTTATTGAGCTTCGTCAGTTATATGAATTTAATCACCCACAGGTTTTTATCAAATGGAAGTCATTAAGGAAATTACTGAATGAAATTGGAATATTTATACGAATAAGGGAGCTATATCAGCGTGTTTTTCTGTAATAAATTAATAGAAGCTATTAAATTTCTTATTCCTGATCTAGATATTAATCTCTGGCACCGTCGTTCAATTAGTTCATTATGCATGTTGCATAAGATTTTTCATAACTCTGACCATCCTTTACATTCAGATCTCCCTGGACAATTCTATCCTGTTCGTAATACTAGGCAGGCAGTTAATTCTAATAGCCAGGCCTTCTCCATCACGAGACTCAATACTACGCAGTACTCTAGAAGTTTTATTCCAGCTGTTACCAAGTTGTGGAATGATCTTCCTAATCGGGTGGTTGAATCAGTAGAACTTCAAAAGTTCAAAGTTGGAGCAAATGCTTTTTTGTTGACCAGGCGGACATGAGTCTTTTTATAGTTTATTTATGACATATTTGTTTTTTATGCTGTTAATAGTTTATATATGACATGTCTGTTTTGACGTTGTTACTGTTTTTATTATGATTTATTGTTAATTTGTTCTCTTCATTTATTTATTTCCTTATTTCCTTTCCTCACTGGGCTATTTTTCCCTGTTGGAGCCCCTGGGCTTATAGCATCTTGCTTTTCCAACTAGGGTTGTAGCTTGGATAGTAATAATAATAATAATAACAGTATTACTATAACTGAAAAAGTTTCGAAATATAAAGTTGCACATTTCTATAGCTAGTGAGATATACCATAGTAATCTTTGATATTATTATTATTATTATTATTATTATTATTATTATTATTATTATTATCAGGTAAGTTACAACCATGGTCGAAAAAGCAGTATGCTATATATCCAAGGTCTCCACCAGAGAAAATAGCCCAGTGAGGGAAGGAAATAAAGAAACAGAATACCGTGCCCGAATGTACACTCAAGCAAGAGAACTCTAATCCAAAACAGTGGAAGACCATGGTACAGAGGCTATGGCACTACTCAAGACTAGAGAACAATGATTTGATTCTGGAGTGTCCTTCTCCTAGAAGACCTGCTTGCCATAGGTAGAGGGTCTCTTCTACTTTTACCAAGAGGAAAGTAGTCACTGAACAATTGCAGGGCAGTAATTAACCTCTTGAACGAGGAAGAATTGTTTGGTAATTTCAGTGTTAAGAGTATGAGGAGAGAGGAGAATGTGTATTTATCGGCAAAAATGAAATGAGCCGTAACCAGAGAGAGGGATCCAATGTCTTACCAGCCAAAGGACCCAACAAGTCTTTAACGGTAGTATCTCAACGGGTGGCTCGTGCCTTGGCTAACCTACTGCCTACCCAAGATTAGTGAACAATAGTTTGATTTTGGAGTGTCCTACCAGTCTCAGGTTCAATAATATATTCCTATCTATGTTCTTAATCAACAATTTCATTAATCGGTTTGAAATGGTTTCAGAAAAAGATCATTTGCCTAACTATCTGGCGATAGTTAATAAGGCCTAAGTCTAACACTGGGACTGTGCTCTGTAAACTTCGTAATTTTTCAGGCTGAGCCTGTCCTAAGCTAGCTTTATAGACCTTGATCCTAATCACTTCGAGGGTTAGGTCAAGTAAAGTAAATAAAACAGTAAAGTAAATAAAACAGTAAAGTGAAGTAAACTGTAAAGTAGATGGAAGCTATAAGAACACAATAATCAAGGAAAAACGATTGTTGAAAGTATTCCAAAGTGTTGCGTTAAAAAGAAAGATATTTTTTTCAAAAAGTTACCATAACAATCACATTCTCTTAACGTATTTATCACGAAGGCTAAGATAACGGGAAACACTTAGAGATTAGCTCACAACACTTCCAACTGGGCTCCACAAGACACTAGAAGAGTTGGAAGATCCAGGCCTACATGTCAGAGGACTATGAAGCATGAAGCAGAGGAGGATGAATGGAGAAATATTGATTCAAAAGCTCATGATAAGGACGACTGGCGAAATCTAACTGAAGCCCTTTGCGTCAATAGGCGTAGGAGGAGATGGAGATGATGATGATGATGATGATGATGAAGGGTGTTAAATGAAATTGCTCTATATGGAAATATTTTAGTATGTGACGTCTGTTCGTAGAGTGATGTCTAAATCCGTATAAAGCAGAACTTCCGTCTGGGACTAATCCAGCTTGGTAAAGCCTCATTTTTTGTTAAATATTATGGAAGCTCTACACGAAGCTTTTTCTCGAGGTTTGTCCATTTCTGACAACGCCACGCAGAAAAGTTTGCAAAGTAAAGTTCGTCACATTAGAGGGCTACCTCCCCGCCTAGTGTTCTCAGACGTACCGCTTCGAGAGGCAAAGTATAACGTAGATTATTTTACATTAACCTTTTTTTATTATTGTCACAATGAG
>NC_090753.1:92801091-92807760 GCF_036898095.1 Palaemon carinicauda | reverse complement strand
GAATGACGGCCCTAGTTTTGTGTCTCCTCTGATTCATCCACTTAAGTGAGGAGAACTATATACATCCTTTGTATCATTTGATCTTTTATATATTGTCATATTTAAGACGTGACCGCATAATATCTTCCAGTATGTCTATTATAGACAAGGTTTTGTGTACATTAGTTTTGTGTTGATAGGTAGGATTGATGATGGTTTTTCTTGTTTTATTTACTCCGTCTTCCTTCTTTCTTGGAATTAGTATTAGGATAATTTTTTGTTCTGGCCAGCCAAATTGTTGGATCCAAGTTCAAATTGATATTTCTCTTGTCTTTGATAGGACTTAGCTTCTTAGTTTTAGGGAATCCAGTGTATTCAAAGGACCGTTATTTGTCCTTCCTTGTTATTAAATAATGTTATTTGTGGTTTTAACAAGGTTGATCTAAATTTTGTTATTGTTAAGTATTAAATATTGTTAAGTTTTCTTGAGTGTTTGTTTCCGCTGACCTTTAGCACTGAGTTACATTTATCACTGACAACAATTATAATAAGAACTCTTATAATAACCCTAAGGGTTATAACAATTGGCGACCGTGACAGGATTGTTCTCAGGTGTACTCAGTGTTTTGGTCTGTGGAACAGCACTTTGTTAATTTGACAATATTTTCTTTAGTTGTAAAGTATTACCTTTCTCCCCTGCTAATTTTGGTGCAATGGAGGGTTTTGTGTTTGACCCCGCAGAGTTTTTAGGGTCAGGTGATTGTATAAAGCATCTGCCAGTACTAAATAAGGCGTGTTTAGTAAGTTGTGCCCGGTGGTTGGGTATTCCGTTTGAGGCAGCGGATACGAAAAATCAATTGTTGGTAGCTGTTAAAAGTAAAGTTGCTCAAGGTCTGGCTGAGGCTGAACATTTGGTTAGGGAGTATGAAGTTTCAGGTAGCAGTGACTCTGAGCGTGAGGGTAGTATGATTAATGATGATGACAGAATAAGTGTTAATGGAGGTCTAACTCTGTTTGAGGATCCTCCCCGGACAGGAACTATTTATGAAGGTCAGGCTAACTTGCCTCTGAAACTAAATGTTTCCACTAATCCATTCAATTCTGTAGTAAACCCTGCGCCAAAAGATCCTCAGGTTCCTGTTTGTCCTTTGGTGGAGTCCAAGGAGAACGGTGAATTTGATTTAATATGTAAACGGATAGAATTGATGAAACTGGAATTTGAAGAGAATGAGAGGGCGAGGCGGCATGAATTGGAGATGGCCAATATAAATTTAGAAATTGCTAGGCTGCAGGGCACACCTAATCATTTTAGTACACCTCGGGGCAACTCACAGGATAAGTTTAATGTAGGTGCGGCCTTGAAATTGGTGCCAGTATTTGAAGAGTTGAATGTTCCAGAATTTTTCAAGGCTTTTGAACGTGTTGCCACTCGGTTGTCTTGGCCCCCAGAAATGTGGACTGTACTAATTCAATGTAGGTTGGTGGGCAAGGCAATTAGAGTGTATAATGCCTTGGAAGAAGGTATTGCCCGTGATTACCATAAGGTTAAGGCTCTAGTCCTCAAGGCATATGATTTGGTTCCTGAGGCCTACCGCCTTAAGTTCAGAAATTTTACGAAGCAGGCCTCCCTTACTTATGTGGAATTTGCTAGGCTTAAGGAGGAACAATTTGATCATTGGTTAAAAAGCCGCCAGGTGGTCTCTTTCTCCGCTTTGAGAGAACTCATGCTTCTAGAAGAATTCAAGAGGTCATGTAGCAAGGAATTGAAAATTTATCTAGAAGAGGTAAAAGCTTTTAATTTAAGCAATGCCGCCCAAATTGCTGACGAGTTTGTATTGACCCATCGAACTGGGTCTGGTAGTTTTGGGAATAAAGATGTGAATTTTCAATCTGCTAGGCCAGTTAATTTTCAGAGGTCGGGCTCTTTTGTGAATACTCGTGGGCAGGGTAACCCACCAGATAAAAATCATAAGCCCGATAGTAACCAGGGAAAAGACTTGAGTGGACAGGACACTCGTGTCTTTTCTGAAGATAATAGGTTTGGTTCTGGCCCAGGTAATATGAATAATAGAGGTAGGGGGACTTGTTTTTGGTGTAACAAGCAGGGACATTATCAGGCACAGTGTTATGCCAGAAGAAGGTACCTCCAAAGGAATAATAATAATCCTGTGTCACTGATATCTACTGGTAAACCTGTTATCAGTGATCCCGTAGTTGAAAACCGTCCAGTAGCTAACACTAGTAATGGTGGTAGTAGCAGTAGTCAGTCTTCTAGCAGAAAGGAGTCATGACTACTTTATGATAAATATATTTGGCCTGGTAAATTAATATCTACTTCTAAAACTGTTGGTGTGAAATTTTTGAGGGACACAGGGTCAGCTCGGTCTCTGGTTTTGAAAGACTCTTTGAAAAATTTAGCTGAGTATACAGGAAATTTTGTTGTTCTGGGAGGGTTCCCGAACACAGTTGTTTCGGCTCCGTTAGTGGAGGTCAGATTGTCTTTCCCTGGTTATGATAAAGTGACAGAATTAGCAGTTGTTGAGTGTCTCCCTATTCCTGGAATTGACGGCATTTTGGGTAACGATATGTTAAATACAAAAGGACAAGAGTTGTTCCCCATATTGTCTGTGCATGCCTGTCCTGTTGCAGTAACAACCCGGGCAGCAGTAAAGGCTGCAAATTTAATTGATAATGACGAAGATTTAATCTTAAGTAGTTTAGAAGTAGACATAGAGAGGCCCGGGTCTGTAGATAGTAGTGGTAATAGTGTGGTTAGCAATGTTTTGAGACCTGATTGGGACAGGTCTTCATTTATTGAAGCTCAGAAAAAGGAATTTAATTTTGATTTGGGTGACACTGCAGATTTGACTAAACCCAGGTTTTGTGTGATCAATGGTTTACTATACCGGATTAGTCGTCCTTTAACTGATAATCTGAGCAAGACGTCTCGTATTGAACAAATTGTTGTCCCATCTCAATTCCGTAGGTCTGTCTTGAGTCTTGCACATGAGGATTCTTTTTCTGGCCACTTCGGTGTATGTAAAACTTTTCGAAAGTTGGCAGAATGTTTTTGGTGGCCAGGATTAAAATCATCTGTGAAACAATTTATTAATGAATGTGAGATTTGTCAAGTGATGGGGAAACCCAACCAAATTATTCCTAAAGCTCCCTTAAATCCAATTCCTGCGATAGGTGAGCCTTTTGTGGAATTAGTTATTGATGTGGTTGGGCCTTTGCCTAAAACTAAGTCTGGGTTTACCCATCTCTTGACAATTATGGATAGAGCATCTCGATTCCCTGAGGCCTTCCCAATGAGAAGGATAACCTCTAAGGTTGTATTTGACAAACTAATTGAATTCTTTTCCAGGTATGGTCTCCCTCGTACTATTCAAACTGACTGCGGTACAAATTTTACTAGCAAGGTATTTAAAGGTAAATGTGCAGAACTGGCCATTCAGCACAAGACCAGTGTATCATATCATCCGGAGAGTCAGGGCCTGGTGGAAAGGTTCCATCAGACCCTTAAATCTATTTTGAAAAAGTATTGTTATGAACAAGGGGAGGAATGGGATAAAGGGCTTCCCTTTGCTCTCTTTGCTCTAAGAAATCATCCAAATTCTTCAACTGGTGTAGCTCCTTTCGAACTGGTATTTGGACACAAAGTACGTGGGCCTTTGGAGATTTTTCATGAGATGCTTGAGACTGATCGAGGTGGGAATGCAAACGTAGGAGACTTTGTGGAGGACTTGAGAAAAAAATTATCTAGAGCCTGGAAATTTGCCAGAGAAAATTTGGCCAGTTCTCAGGCTGCAATGAAATTAAATTTTGATAGGAAATCTAAAGCACGGTCGTTTGAGCCCGGAGAATTAGTTTTAGTTTTAAGTACTGACTCTGACAATTTCCTTGAACCAAGATATAAGGGACCCTGGAAGGTGTTGAGGAAGTTGTCGGAGGTGAATTATGAAATAGAGGCTCCTGGGACCAAACGGAAGTGCAGAATATTCCATATAAATAGGTTAAAACTCTATACTTCTAATAGACATGATCCTCTTGCTATTGTTTATGAGCCTGTGGTTGAAAGTATGGCTTTACCTTCAGAGGATTTGGAGGATTTGATTTGTCAGGTGTCTTCTGATGCTCTTTTTGATAATATTCAAAATTTAGAAGTTTTGAAGGAAGGGCTGGGGCATCTGGAGATTGCTCAAAGGAGGGATGTAATTGATTTAATTTCTTCTTTTTCAGATTTATTTCGGAATTCTCCAGGTCGAACTAATTTTCTTGAGCATGATGTAGACGTGGGTAATGCTTCTCCTGTGAAACAGAGTCCTTATCGGCTGAATCCCATTAAGAGGGATATAGTTGATAAGGAGATTAAATATATGCTGGAACACGATCTCATCCAACCTTCCGTTAGTCCATGGAGCTCACCGATAGTCCTGGTTAAGAAGTCCGACGGAAAGTTCCGTATGTGTGTGGACTACCGTAAGGTTAACACACATACTAAGAATGACTCTTTTCCTTTGCCTCGGATAGATGACTGTCTCGATCACATAGGGGCTGCTAAGTTCATTACGAAATTGGATTTATTGAAAGGGTATTGGCAGGTTCCCCTGTCTGATCGAGCAAGAGAGATCTCTGCATTTGTAACTCCCTTTGGGCTTTACGAGTGTAAAGTAATGCCCTTTGGGATGAAAAATGCCGCGTGTACTTTCCAGAGGCTTATGAATAGGGTCATTTGTGGTTTAAAGGGAACTGAAATTTATATCGATGACTTGGTTGTATATAGTGATGATTGGAGTACGCACATGGCGAGATTGCGTAAGGTATTTGAGGCCCTTAAATTTGCAGGTTTGGTTATTAATTTAGCAAAATGTGAATTTGGTAAGGCAAAAGTTTGTTATTTGGGTCACGAGGTTGGTTTGGGTCAGGTGGCACCTAAACAAGCCAACCTTGAGGCTATCGTGCATTTAAAGAGGCCGTGCAATGTCAGAGAAGTTCGGCGAGTGCTGGGCATGACTGGTTATTATCGCAGATTCGTGCGAAATTTCTCGGACATTGCTCAGCCACTTACCAAGTTGTTGGAGAAAGGGCAGAAGTTTATGTGGTCTCCTCAGTGTGAGGAAGCACTTATTAAACTTAAGATGGTATTAGTATCTAATCCAATATTGACTTCTCCTAATTTCCAGAGACCTTTCATTATTGCAGTGGATGCCAGTGACATAGGTATTGGGGGTGTCCTTTTTCAAAGGAACGATATAGGAGAGGTTCATCCTGTATCGTATTATAGCCGAAAGCTACTGGCCGCCGAGAGAAAATATTCTACCATTGAAAAGGAGGCCCTCGCCTTGGTGCGCACTCTTGTGCATTTAAGCCTTATGTAACAAATTTTTCTTATCCCATAGAAGTATGGACAGATCACAATCCACTGGTTTTCATCGAGCGCATGAAAGGTGCCAACCAGAGAATTTTACGTTGGGCTCTGCAATTGCAAGAATTCTCGCTTGTGATTAAACACGTTAAAGGATCGGAGAATCGAATTCCCGATGCCCTTTCAAGAATATAGATTTGATCACGACTTGGCCCCCCTCCCCTCGCCCTTCTCGTCTCTTCAATTGGTTTGCGTTATTCTTAGAGATGTAAGGATGAGTATGAGTGTGTTTTTCGCTGGGAGTTTGGTATGTTAGTCATTAGGTTTTCTTAGTGAAGTATTTTATAATTTGTCTGTTTTCTTTTGAACCAAAGTAAAGCCTGTAGTGACCAAAGTGTGGGCGGTCATACTGTGGTAGAGTGTGTTATGTGTAAACTCAATGTTATTGGCTGAATTTGAGACAGTCAGTGTCTGGTGGTTAATATTTTGTGCTAATTTGACCTTATGGTTTATTTTTCATTTATGTTTTCTCTATTGTTTAAGCTGGTAAATTTTCTTTGTGACAATTCAGTTTTTAAAATTCATTGGTTGTAGTGTTGTTCATGAGAATTCTTATTTCAGGTTTCACCCTGAGACTTTACTTTGTCTTGAGAGTGATGTGTTAATAATTTTCCCTTTACAGGTTTCATGTTTTGTATAAAAAAAAAAAAATTATTGGAATTTTTTGTTTTGTTTTTGGGGAGGAAGGTATTAGAAAGTCTAGATCAGCCTTGTTTTTCTAGGTTTAATTACTAGTTTTTAAGAATTATTTTGTGGCAGAATAGCCTTTGTTTTGTATGAGAATTTGTTTATGTTATCTTTGAAATTTAAGTGTTTAAGTGTAAAGTGCTTAATTTAACAATTCTCAGTGTGGTTAGGCGCCTCCTCCCCGGTTGTTTATATTATCGAACTATCGTTTTAACGATTGTTTTTTTTTTACATACGAGTGTTTATGAACGCGACTTGATGTCTGGACGTTGGTGCTCGGACAGAATTCAGTTCGGGCTTGAGCACTCCCCTGATAATATACCTTGAGCAGCATAGTGATTTGGACTCTGGATGACGATTGTTTGGCAACTTATTTGGACGATTCTTTGGATTACGCTTTTGATCCTTGCATTGATCTGTTGTCTGCAGGTGCTCTTGTCACCTGCGACTCGAGCCAGTTCTGCCTTTCCCTGACGAGGAGGACTTCCCAGGGAATTGGTGCACATACGTCTCCAATCAGCTGCTGTGGTTTTGGGAGCTTGCAAGCTCGTGAGGTGGCCAGTAGGGAGGCTGAC
>NC_090753.1:92791091-92796091 GCF_036898095.1 Palaemon carinicauda | reverse complement strand
TCCTACTACTACTACTACTAACTCATCCTACTACTACTACTACTACTACTAACTCATCCTGCTACTACTACTACTAACTCATCCTACTACTACTACTACTACTACTACTACAAACTCATCCTACTACTACTACTACTACTACTACTACAAACTCATCCTACTACTACTACTACTACAAACTCATCCTACTACTACTACTACAAACTCATCCTACTACTACTACTACTACTACTACAAACTCATCCTACTACTACTACTACTAACTCATCCTACTACTACTACTACTAACTCATCCTACTACTACTACTACTACTACTACTACTAACTCATCCTACTACTACTACTACTAACTCATCCTACTACTACTACTACTAACTCATCCTGCTACTACTACTACTACTACTAACTCATCCTGCTACTACTACTACTACTACTAACTCATCCTGCTACTACTACTACTACTACTACTACTACCTCATCCTGCTGCTACTACTACTACCTCATCCTGCTGCTACTACTACTACTACTACTACTACTACTACTACTACTACCTCATCCTGCTGCTACTACTACTACCTCATCCTGCTACTACTACTACTACTACTACTACTACTACTACCTCATCCTGCTACTACTACTACTACTACTACCTCATCCTGCTACTACTACTACTACTACTACTACTACTACTAACTCATCCTGCTACTACTACTACTACTAACTCATCCTGCTACTACTACTACTACTAACTCATCATGCTACTACTACTACTACTAACTCATCCTGCTACTACTACTACTACTAACTCATCCTACTACTACTACTAACTCATCCTACTACTACTACTACTACTACTACTAACTCATCCTACTACTACTACTACTACTACTACTACTATCCTACTACTACTGCTGCTGCTGCTGCTGCTACTACTACTAATATCCTCCTCCTCCTCCTCCTACTACTACTACTACTACCTCTAACTACTACTACTGTGTAATGATCATGATAAAGAAAAACTAACCAGGAATATATTTTTTGTGGAACATATTTTTTATAAACGGCTTCTATAATTTCCATCATAAAAATATTACGATTAAACAATTTTGAAAACGATATCCTCTTCAATAAAAAAAAATATGGGAAATTTCTTTGAAGAGTCGAATCACCAACTCAGATTTTATTTGATTGTTTCCCTTAATTAAATCCCTGAGGACAGAGTCCCTTTATTAATGAAAATCATATCTGACAGAATATAAATAAAAGGATAAAAATTACATTGATTTTAATTGAATTTTCAGTAATCATGTTAAAGGGGATGATACATACCCAGCGGCATTCTAATGGTAGGAATACATATATACATAGTTAGATATGAATATTAGTACAGTAATTATTCATTTTCTAATTTGTTGGGAGGCATGCATTCGCACGAGCGGATTTTCGCCGGGCGGCTACTAGCTTCTAATATTGGGGTTCACACTGTCCATACGTGTGCGGATGACTGCGAATGCCAGTAGGCGTCTGTACGTGGGTCGAGTTCTTAAATAGGAAAAAAAAATAAACAATCTACTACTACTACTACTACTACTACTACTACTCGTGGAACTGATTATGTACTATTTCAGACTCCTGTTCGGATGGCCGCGGACAGTCAAAATTTCCCGTCCGAGCCAGTACGAGGTGTTCCGGAAGCTGGTGTAAAAATGGTCTTATAAGCAAATTACACTGGAGCCGCGTGAATTAGCAGTGCACGTTGTTATTAAGTCACCAATGTTCTGAAATACTTTTGAGCGGACAGCATGTGAAGGGCCTACATGATCATGATTAATTTCTGATCCGCGCGGATTCTGCTCACGTGAAGCGAGCCTTAGTATAATTTGTGATTATATTATCCGGCTACAGGGCGATTCTTTAGTTGAGTTCTAGGGTAGATATGCAGGAGGTCCTGTGTATGTGATTTCTACTTGCTGTTCTACCAGTACACCTCAACTTATTTTCTCTTAGCCAGACTTATGCCATCACAGGCCTTTGCTTGCAATAAAGCAACCTGTAGCCTCTTTGTTGTCAAGGGATACTGGATCTAGGAGTTAATATTCTCTGCCTAGCTTGCATACCTTTGTAAGGGAAGCCATTAAAATTCAGGTATATTTTCATAAGTCTGCCTGCACAGGCCATACATGAACATCAGTGTGAACAACCTGCACAGTTTGTTCTGCCTGTGTAGCTTACCCAAGCTAATAGTTCATTTCAATCTATATTCCAGGAAGACTTTTGCAAGCAGACCTTAAAAGACTTCCAATCGTAATTTCTGTGAAATATTAAATTTTACAATATTCAGGCAATTACAGATGTTAGATTATATTAGACGAATATCCTTGACAGGAAAATATAAAAAAAATCTAAGATAAGAGGAATAAAGCTCATTGCGTCAATTAAAAGTTAAGAAAATCCATAATTGGAAATGCAAAGGAAGTACGGACCTCCTTTCTATACGAATATATCATTGCTAAAGACTATAAAAACGGCACCTGATAAAAAAAGAGCATATCCTTTCGCAATTTAATGACCTGATTACCTATGAAGCTAATTTTCTAATAACCCAATTTGTAAGACCTGGAAACTCGAGCGTTAAATAAACGCAATAAATACCTTAACTTTGACAGCCTTTTCATTAAGGACTAATTAATGGAAGTAGTGAATCCCAAAAAAGATCAGTTCTTTTTATCTAGTTGACTGAGTTTATGAGAAATGAGCAATTACTTATATGCTTCCAAGTGGTACTAATAAGGCTTTATAATTGTTGCTGTCCAGCGGGTACCAGTGGTGGAGGTCGAGGGAGGTGCTCTCTCTCTCTCTCTCTCTCTCTCTCTCTCTCTCTCTTTCTCTCTCTCTCTCTCTCTCTCTCTCTCTCTCTCTCTCTCTCTCTCTCTTTAAGGTTTAATGGCTCTCTCTCTCTCTCTCTCTCTCTCTCTCTCTCTCTCTCTCTCTCTCTCTCTCTCTCTTTAAGGTTTAATGGCTCTCTCTCTCTCTCTCTCTCTCTCTCTCTCTCTCTCTCTCTCTCTCTCTCTCTCTCTCTCTCTCTTTAAGGTTTAATGGCTGCTCATGAATGGCAGAGGCAAGGGACAGTGATATTGCCCTATCAAGCAGGACAATGCCTTTGAGGCTGACCATATATACATATGATCAGTGCCCAAGCCCCCTCTCCACCCAAGCTAGGACCAAGGAGGGCCAGGTAATGGTTGCTCCCCCAAACCCCCTATCCTTAGCTCACAAGGATGGTGAGGTTGCAGTGACCAAAGGAACTAACGAGTTTGAGTGAGACTCGAACCCCAGTCTGGCGATCGCCTGTCAGGGACTTTACCAACATTTGCAGCACTTGGGCCAATATACCTCCTGTGCCAGTATACCTGTGCAGCAGCTGGGCCAAGAGTATACCTTTGCAGCAGCTGGGCCAAGAGTATACCTTTGCAGCAGATGGGCCAAGAGTATACCTTTGCAGCAGATGGGCCAAGATTATACCTTTGCAGTAGCTGGGCCAAGAGTATACCTTTGCATCAGCTGGGCCAAGAGTATACCTTTGCATCAGCTGGGCCAAGAGTATACCTTTGCATTAGCTGGGCCAAGAGTATACCTTTGCATTAGCTGGGCCAAGAGTATACCTTTGCAGTAGCTGGGCCAAGAGTATACCTATGCATTAGCTGGGCCAAGAGTATACCTTTGCATTAGCTGGGCCAAGAGTATACCTTTGCATTAGCTGGGCCAAGAGTATACCTTTGCATCAGCTGGGCCAAGAGTATACCTTTGCATCAGCTGGGCCAAGAGTATACCTTTGCATCAGCTGGGCCAAGAGTATACCTTTGCATTAGCTGGGCCAAGAGTATACCTTTGCATTAGCTGGGCCAAGAGTATACCTTTGCATTAGCTGGGCCAAGAGTATACCTTTGCAGCAGCTGGGCCAAGAGTATACCTTTGCAGCAGCTGGGCCAAGAGTATACCTTTGCAGCAGCTGGGCCAAGAATATACCTTTGCAGCAGCTGGGCCAAGAATATACCTTTGCATCAGCTGGGCCAAGAGTATACCTTTGCAGTAGCTGGGCCAAGAGTATACCTTTGCAGTAGCTGGGCCAAGAGTATACCTATGCAGCAGCTGGCCAAGAGTATACCTTTGCAGCAGCTGGCCTAAAGTATACCTTTGCAGCAGCTGGCCAAGAGTATACATTTGCAGCAGCTGGCCAAGAATATACATTTGCAGCAGCTGGCCAAGAGTATACATTTGCAGCAGCTGGCCAAGAGTATACCTTTGCAACAGCTTGGCCAAGAGCATACCTTTGCAGTAGCTGGGCCAAGAGTATACTCATGCAGTAGCTGGGCCAAGAGTATACCTATGCAGTAGCTGGGCCAAGAGTATACCTATGCATTAGCTGGGCCAAGAGTATACCTTTGCAGTAGCTGGGCCAAGAGTATACCTTTGCAGTAGCTGGGCCAAGAGTATACCTTTGCAGCAGCTGGGCCAAGAGTATACCTTTGCAGCAGCTGGGCCAAGAGTATACCTTTGCAGCAGCTGGGCCAAGAGTATACCTTTGCAGCAGCTGGGCCAAGAGTATACCTTTGCAGCAGCTGGGCCAAGAGTATACCTTTGCAGCAGCTGGGCCAAGAGTATACCTTTGCAGCAGCTGGGCCAAGAGTATACCTTTGCAGCAGCTGGGCCAAGAGTATACCTTTGCAGTAGTTGGGCCAAGAGTATACCTTTTCAGCAGCTGGCCAAGAGTATACCTTTTCAGCAGCTGGCCAAGAGTATACCTTTTCAGCAGCTGGCCAAGAGTATACCTTTGCAGTAGCTGGGCCAAGAGTATACCTATGCAATAGCTGGGCCAAGTGTATACCTTTGCAGCAGCTGGGCCAAGTGTATACCTTTGCAGCAGCTGGGCCAAGTGTATACCTTTGCAGCAGCTGGGCCAAGAGTATACCTTTGCAGCAGCTGGGCCAAGAGTATACCTT
>NC_090753.1:92768591-92783591 GCF_036898095.1 Palaemon carinicauda | reverse complement strand
AAGAGCCACGTCTCCCCTGTGGATAAAAACACAGAGGTCAAGTTGACTATTTATTACCAAACTAACAAAACGAGGTCTCTCATCATGTGGAACAACTCGGCCCAGCCGACTCAGGATATTCTCAAACAGACAAACGGTGTCTATTCCTACTTATGCCCTGTTCCAGGATGCTCTGGACGTTACAAAGAGACTGTCTTGTCATGTCCAACAAGGTGCAATAAAAGCTCATGCCCTCCACGTCCACAATAACAACATCAAACGAGAGTAAATAATCAAGAACACCGAGATCATAGGCCGTGCTCCAGATAGCAGGAGACTTCGCATACTTGAAGCTCTTCTTATTCAGAGAGATAAGCCGACTCTCAACACTACCCAGGCAATGTTCCTCCTCCTCCTCCTGTCGAAGGAACAACACAAGGAAAAATAACCCAACCAACCATGACACCTCCAACCAGGACAACCCAACAGATCAAGCCAAACAACCTAAACAGCATTGATCAGTGACAGGATAGCCTGCCTACCCAACATACCCTCTCGGCGAGCGCTCCCACCAATCGGAGCCCAGCTCCCAGAGGACTAGATGGTGACTCAACACCTAGGAGTGAGTGGGATGGCAGTCTGACTATATTACAGCCTCTCTCGGCGACCGGCTTAGCCAGTGAGGATCGGCCATTCTATTTGCTCCGCCCACGACGCTCGAGGTAGGCAATAAAAAATTAGCTGCCTCTCTGAATAAGCCAGAATTGCCATATATAAGGACCTTCTCATCGTTTCCAGCACTCAAGCCTGAGGAAGGGAGACAGCACTCCCGAAACGCGTAGCTTGTTCTCTGTATATTTTTACCTGAATTGTGAATTTTATCTGAATTGTGAATCTTACCTAATTTGTGAATTTTATATTAAAATTTGACTCCAATTATTCCTGAATTTGACCTCCCACCATGAAGGATGAATTTTGCTTAGTTACTGGCTGTATGCAGTAGTCCTGAAAAGAAGATAATTAGAGCCATCGAGAAGACGGAGTATAAGATCAATGCAACTGAGGCAGCCATTATTTTCAACAAAATAATAATAATAATAATGATAATAGTAATAATAATAATAATAATAATATCTCAAATTTTTTGTATATCTTTCCATTCATTAATTTTCCTTATTGTTTTTTGAAATTGCATTATTAAATTTGTTAAAAAAAGTATTAAACAGCTTTCGTCTATTTTGCGTATCCATTCATATATATTTATGTATATTGATTCATTATTTTTCCATTTTTGTAGCATTTATTCATTTAGAATTATAAAATTCTGTAGATTATATTAGTCAATTTGAAGTCATTTAAATAGTTATCCACCATAAGGCAAAAATTAATTTAATTAATTAGTTACCTTATGAACTCCGGCCAACAAATTAATAATGCAAATTACATAATCTTTTAATTATTTAGTTACTTCATTAACTCTGGCCATCAAATTATTTTTTTAAATTACATAATCTTTTAATTATTTAGTTACCTAATTAACTCTGGCCATCAAATTATTGTAGATTATATAAGAATCTAAATGAGATAATGTTAATAATTTCCCACAATTGCTATTTCGTTCATTTTTTTTCTGTGTATTCTGTTATATGTTAAAACAAATATATCTTATTTGATAAATTTTTCCAATTAAAATAAATAAATCGTATTTGATAAATTTTTCCAATTAAAATAAATAAATCTTCTTTGATTAATTTTTCCAATTAAAACAAATAAATCTTATTTGATTAATTTTTCTAATTAAAACAAATAAATCTTATTTGATTAATTTTTCCAATTAAAACAATTAAATCTTATTTGATAAATTTTTCCAATTAAAATAAATAAATCGTATTTGATAAATTTTTCCAATTAAAACAAATAAATCTTCTTTGATTAATTTTTCCAATTTCTATTTGATATATTTCACAATTTTCCTCTACGTACACTCGGGCACACTATTCTATCTAATATATCTTCCTCTTGTTTTGTTGAAGTTTTTTATTGTTTTTATAAGAAATTCTTATCTTGATGTTGTTACTGTTCTTAAGATGTTTTATTTTTTTCTTGTTTCCGTTCCTCGCTGGGGCTATATTCCTTGTCGGGGCACTTCGGCTTATAGCATCCTCCACTTCCAACTAGGGTTTTAGCTTAGCAAGTAATCATAATAATAATAATAATCATAATCATAATACTACTACTATATGATAATAATAAAAAAAAAAATAATAATAATATTAATAATAATAATAATAATAATAATAATAATAATAATAATAATAATAATAATAATAATAATAATAATAATAATAATAATAATAACAAAAAATTCCATAGTTTTTCTATTGTTAACACACACCCAAAAAACTGGAATTGGAATTGGATTAGGAATAGCTTCGATCCATCTAACAATCTCTAGTGGTTGAGTCTCCATTCCTGGAAAGCGTCTTTCCATATTTCATGGAAAACTTTATTTAATATTAATCCACCAAGGAGAGATATATAGAGTACATAAGACGTTAGTCTTTAATAAAAGTCTCTCTGAGAATCTCTCTTTGTCTGTCTGTGTCTTGTCTTTGATGCCTGTTCTTTTAAGGGTAGAAGAGAGACTTTAGCTATGGTAAGCAACTCGTCTAGGAGAAGGAGAGACTGAAATCAAACCATTGTTCTCTAGTCTTGGGTAGTGCCATAGCCTCTGTACCATGGTCTTCCACTGTCTTGGGTTAGAGTTCTCTTGCTTGAGGGTACACTCCGACTCGCTATTCTAATCTCTCTTCCTCTTGTTTTGTTAAATTTTTATAGTTATGTAGGAAACATTTATTTTAATAATGTTACCCTTCTTAAAAGATTTGGTTTTTCCTTGTTTCCTCTCCTCATTGGGCTATTTTCCCTGTTGGGGACTAGGATTGTAGCTTAGCAAATAATAATAATAATAATAATAATAATAATAATAATAATAATAATAATAATAATAATGGTGTTTGTGTATTTCTGTGGGGTTGGAGTGGATGTGGGTAGAGAGGTAGTGTGGGAGTGTGGGTGAGAAGGTGGAGTGTGATATAAGATAAATCGAATTTATATCTTTCACTACATTTTGATAAATAAAATCTGATTAAGAGAATATATATTTTTTCACTATTTTGATAAATAAAAGCTGATAAATTGGAATTGTATATTTTTTTCACATTTTTATAAAATCTGATTAAAGGAATACATTTTTTTTTCTCTACATTTTGATAAATAAAAGCTGATAAATTGGTATTATATGTATTTTGTCTCTACATTTTGAAAGAAATGTAATTTGACAAAGGGAATTTTTTTTCACTATTTTAATGAATAAAATCTGATAATTCAAATATATATTTTTTCACTACATTTTGATAAAATCTGATAAACCGTAACTACATAAAAGAATAAAAAAATAATTGGTGCATCGTTCAAGTGATGTTTAATTCAAAGTACTAACGAGAAGCTTTTTTTTTTTTAATTTGTTTCTGAATTCCTGTAGTTCCTGATCTAGTGATGTCATTGACTTAATTAGGTGTCTCGTTAAAAAGCAGATTAGTATTCACGGTCTTACTGATGTAACGTTGGTCAGTTAGTCGCTGCTACTACTACTACTACTACTACTACTACTACTACTGTTATTATTACTGCTACTACTATTACTACTACTACTACTATTACTACTACTACTACTATTACTACTACTGTTGTTATTACTGTTGCAGCTGCTGCTGCTACTGCTACTACTGCTGCTGCTGCTGCTGCTACTACTACTACTACTAACACATAAACCCCCGTTAAAATTACTATTAGCATTATGCAAGATGAAATATATTAATTTTGCTTACTGATATAGGAACTTGTTATGATTGAAACTGTCCCCTGTCTGGATGGCTGGTATTATTATTATTATTATTATTATTATTATTTTTATTATTATTATTATTATTATTATTATTATTATTATTATTATTATTATTATTATTATTATTATTATTATTATTATTAGCTAAGCTACAACCCTAGTTGGGAAATCAGGATGCTATAAGCTCAAGGGCTCCAACAAGGAAATATAGCTTAGCAAGGAATGGAAATGAGTAAATTGATGAACTATATGAAAAATATTGAAAAAGAATATATAAGATATAATAAAAATTCTCAAATTAAGACAAGTTTTTGCTTTTGGTTGGGTCGGGTCGGGTCGGGTCTGGTCAGGTCAGGTCGGGTCGGGATGGGTCAAGTTAGTCTCGAGTTATTCCAAAAATGGGTAACTTCTACATAATTCTTGACACCTTTGCCAATGAAATTAATGGTTCATAATACTAACCTATTCCGTAAGCACTGGATGAATATAGATGATTAACTTTCTTATACGAAATAAAGTTTAAGAAAAAATAATTTTTCGAAAACAATAATCATCATTACGCCAATTAAGCCACAGTCCATCAACTCTTCAACTTATATTAAGGCTTAAAGGCCGCTCATGAATGGCAGAGGCAAGGGACAGTGACATTGCCCTATCGAGCAGGACAATGCACTAGAGAATGACCATATATACATATAATCAGCACCCAAACCCCCCTCCCCACCAAGCTAGGACCAAGGAGGGCCAGGCAATGGCTGCTGATGACTCAGCAGATAGACCTATAGGCTCCCCCTACCCAACCTATTTAGCTCACAAGGATGGTGAGGTTGCAGCGACCAAAGGAACTAATGAGTTTGAGCGGGACTCGAACCTTCGTCTGGCGTTCATCAGTCAGGGACGTTACTGCATCGGCCACCACAACCCTAATTCATTGTGACCTATTCCCCCCTCCCCCTCCCCTATCAATCTCCTAAGGGAGGTGGGAGGGGGGGTGTGGAGTAGGGAGTCGTATGGATCTTGTGTTACTTCAATATCCAGAGCAAGTTGTCTCTTCTTTCCTCTAAGGGACATTGTTGTTTTTGGGTCCCCGGTCCTTCTTCAGCTGTTTCCTCCTCAGGAGGAAAAGAGACAACACGGAAAAGAAAAAAAAGAAAATTGTGAAGGATGGTTGTTGGGTGCTGGATCACTCATTCCAGTCGTGTTCCTCTTCCAGATTTTCCTTTTGTGAATTTCGTGGGTTTAGAATGGTTTATTTTTTTTAATTTCCATGTGTTTTATTCACCGTTTTGATATCTCTATTCGAAAAGTCATGAAGGGTGCATTTTTTTTATAGATTTATACTACAATTCGAGAAATAATTATCGAATGGGAAATGATTACTTTGTGGTGAAGTTTCATTGATTTTAAAGGGACATTAACCCCATCGAACTATTGTGACTTAATAGTGATGTTGTAACACTCAAAGCCCTGTCCGGACGATCAGTAATGCCCGACGGGCAAACAGTGATACCAGGCCACAATAGTTAGTGAAAATGAGGGTTGATGACGTCAGAAGCGGGAAAACTAAAGGCAGGGATATGGCAACACTGTATGATGCCAGATCCCTGTCTGTGGTTTCCCTGCTTCTGACGTCATTAAACCTCATTCTTACTAACTATTGTGGTCTGGTATCACTGTTTGCCCGTCGGGCATTACTGATCGTCCGGACAGGGCTTTACACACACTGGAACAAGTACGAACGTATTAGTATAAGTGGACCATCCAAGGGAATGTTATCAATGAAAAGGTTCCTTAAACAAGAAAATAATGCAAGTACTAATATTCAAATCGAGTGATATTAGTCATATGCTGTGCTGAATGGCCTCCCAAGCCCCAAGCTTTATTGTTCAAATATATCTGCACTCATTAAGTGTCTTGATTATTGCGTGAACTTGCGACAAACCTTGTGATTCAGATATGTGAGGGAAGAAGGGATAAGAGAGTGATCATGATAAATTCCAATATTTCTTATTATTATTATTATTATTATTATTATTATTATTATTATTGTTATCATTATTATTATTATTATTATTATTATTGTTATATCATTTTATTTATTTTATTATTATTATTATTATTATTGTTATTATTGTTTTATTTATTTTTATTTAATTTATTATTATTTCTTATTTATTATAGATTTATTGTTTTATTTATTATTATTATTATTATTATTATTATTATTATTATTATTATTATTTCCCGTTATTTTTAATGGTCAGGAATCCAGAGAGGATGATTCTCTCTCTCTCTCTCTCTCTCTCTCTCTCTCTCTCTCTCTCTCTCTCTCTCTCTCTCTCTCTTGCAAGACTTGCTCAGTAATATCTTTTTTTTTATTTTGTGTTGTGAAGCCTTTCATAACCCTCCAATTTATCCGGGCCTGCATGAGAGAGAGAGAGAGAGAGAGAGAGAGAGAGAGAGAGAGAGAGAGAGAGAGAGAGAGAGAGAGAGAGAGACTTTACCCTCCCTTATATTTACCAGTGAAAAAAATGTGATAAATGTAAAAAAGAGTAAAAAGAAATTATTCCGCCTTTTGTTTCTTGACAAGTATATCCCCTTTAACTGGAATAATATAAATCTTCTTCCTGTTTAATTAACTACACCCAAATTAATTGTGTATTCGAGCATCATTATTAAAAAAAACAATAGATAGCAGGAATAAATGTATATATCTTATAGTCGCTTCATACATAAGGTAATAAACAAGTCTAAAACACGTTTCAATTAGGATGAAAATGTAAATAGGAGATAATCAAGTTTCGTTATCTGACTGCAACCTGATTATGTTCTATTCATAGATAACTTTGGAAACACGAGAATAGAATTTTTTCGCGTTACGAAGTATAGCGAAAAATAATTGTCCTAACGACATGTAAGCAGATCTTAAGTGTCTTGTTACTTAAGTTCAGTTGTTATGTAGGCAGTGGCCAATGAGAATTTAGTGTTGGGTGAAACGTATTCGATGTTTGAAGAGGTATTTAGGAAGTGGTCACTTTCTAGCGCACGCTAGCCCGAGCAAGTCGAATTTATTAGCCAGGACGCCAGGCAGGGTCAAATACAGCTTCAGATGTGAATAGTGTTTTCACGCCAGCAATCAGAATGCTGAAACCTTTTCAAGAAGTGATGGACAATTTATTATCCGATTTCCAGCAGAATATTCAACAAGTATCCGCACCTCATTAAAGTATGATGGAAAACCATTCGAATGAGCATCGCGTTATTTTGAGGAAACTGATACGAAAATGTTAGCATTAGATGCGATTGTTTATCAACTTGGAGGACAAGGAACATCTAAAACTGCTGCAGAAACGAGTTAGTACGCAAAGAGCAGCATCGCCGAAAGTGTCAAGCTAGTTAAAGATCGAGGGAAAGTGTGGATTCATATCAACTTTGATGGAAGAGGTCTAGAGCTCAATAAAGGCCGAGAGTTGACATTGGAGCCAGGAATGTACCAAGAAAGACGTCGAAAAGATAAGTGAAAATATAGCTGTTTTTATTTTGTATACTTAGCAGTTGGTACAAGGAAATTGGAACATTGTGTTTATTTTATTTTATTGTTTTAATCGCCTGTTGGTTGTTGTTATTCACAATACATTGAACAGAATTAGATTGGGTCCGGTAAGATAGTCATTGACGTCTAAAAGGGCGATCACAAAATTCCATTTCAAAACCGTTACTGTGGTTGTTGGATTGGGTAACAATAGGTCAGAAAGGGACGAATCAGAATTTATTAAAAGAGAATGGGTGACACTGGTATCAGAAAAACTAAGAAATAATTCCTTTGACGGTGACCAAGAATGGAAATGGTAAGCAAAGGCTGGTTTTTTATTACAAACTTTTTAAGGATTTAATCAGTCTACAGTCTGCTTATCGCATAGAAATCTATTAAAACGTTGCCAATATCTTTCTCATTGGGGAAAAATTTAAGAAGTTTTTTATAATGGATTTTCTTTAGATATTTTTGAAGCGGCGGTACATCTTTACTAAAGTTCTTAAGTCTGTTAGATATTGGAGATCTAAGGAAGTGAAGATTGAAGTATTTTTAGATGATGGCATAGCTGCGGATGGTTGTTTTGAAGGGGCATTGGATGCTAGCTATTTACTTTAAAAGCTTCAAGATTTGGATTTATTTACAAGAAAGTATAATTGGTTTTCAGACTCTAAATTGTATTTGGAAAGGTTTACAGAGGACGAATACTGAAGGCGAATTTCGTAACTACAGTGTTAGGATAAACTATGTCGTTAAAGACCTTGTTTAGATGCCAAACATTCTGAATTAACGAAAACGTTATTTTAACGAATATCTTTTGGACAGAATTGTCTGTTACATAATTTCCACGAAATTTGTCGTGAAAGGTATTGTTAAAATGAAAACGATAAAGTATTTCTGTATTTTTACATATTGAGCAAAGCTAGTTGAGAACTTAATGAAGAAATATCAGATGCTCTGGTTGAGATCACGTTTTGACGCAGAAATTCATTCTTTTTATTTTGGTCCTTACTTTAACTATATACTTGCATCAGACTTATTTAACCTATTACTTCATTGTGACGCCTAAGATGTAGGCAGTTTATCACTATATTGTGACTCCTAAAATGTAGGCAGTTTATCACTATATTGTGACGCCTAAGGTGTAGGCAGTTTATCACTATATTGTGACGCCTAAGGTGTAGGCAGTTTATCACTATATTGTGACGCCTAAGGTGTAGGCAGTTTATCACTATATTGTGACGCCTAAGGTGTAGGCAGTTTATCACTATATTGTGACGCCTAAGGTGTAGGCAGTTTATCACTCTATTGTGACGCCTCAGATGTAGGCAGTTTATCACTATATTGTGACGCCTCAGATGTAGGCAGTTTATCACTCTATTGCGACGCCTAAGATGTAGGCAGTTAATTACTATATTGTGACGCATCAGATGTAGGCAATTTATCACATTGCGAAGCCTCGGATGTAGGCAATCTTATAAATATATTGCGACGCCTCATAGGGAATTTACCGCTATATTGTGACTCCTCAGATTTAATAGTTATATTGTGACGCCTCTGGTGTTGGGAAATTTATATGTTGTGACACCTCAGTAGTAGGTTTGGAGTAATTCTGAAGTTTTTAGCGATGAATACAGCGCATTTTTTTTTTTTTTCATATCATGAAAAGAGTGGTTGGAAACTGGACAGCAAATTAATCTTTAAAATTAAGCATGAAGGAGCAGGAGGCAGTCGACAGAATTATGTAAAGTACTTTGGCAATGTTTGAACGTTGTTCCAGATCAAATTTTCGATTTTAATGCAAGTAGGTAGCAAAAAGCCAGATTTGGAAATCATAGAAAACCAAAGAATTTAAACTTGTACTGAATACACTGTTCAGGTCATCAATGTATGTAAGCCCAGAAAGAGTACAAAAGAGCGGATTTTTTGAAGTGTTGTCAACTAACATGGATGAATGGTCAATTCTTGTTTACATTTTTCAGAGTTATGGACTTGTGAGAGTTATTCATTCTTTAGACTGTTTTGCTACTTTTAAAAATATGTTGAGGTTTTTAATCTCTAATATTGGTGTCCAGGTACAGAGGCAATTGATGCTTTAACTTGAGGTTTGGTGCTTTATACCAAAGGTTATTAATAAAATGGAGGTAAAAATTCTTAAGTAGAATATTCCAGAGTGAAAGTCCTCTCCATCTTGACTGTTCATATTAACGAGGGAAACTTTATTGTTAAGCTTTGAGTGTTTACGTAACAAAAGTTTTATTACACGGCAAAGATAAGGAAAAAAAAAAAAAAAAAAAAAAAAGGAAATTTTTCGCTGAAATTTAACTTTGATATAGAAGGTAAAGGTTTTTGAAATTATAAGTATATATGTACAATGTTTTATTTTTGGAATCTGCTTTCCAGGATCGTGAATGCAATGAAAGGCCAGCAGTCTGTCTTTAACGGTGGCATCTAATTTGGACAGGAAATTGGGGGACCTCAGTTGTCATGGGCATCTTATATCATCGATGAATGACAGCACCGACAAGGCCTACAAACTTGTCTTTCAACAAAGAGAAACTTACAATAATGGTCACGAGCAAAGCGAAATGCCATTGTATGTTGCTTTATTTATGACGCTTCTATTAGATTCCGGCGCTTTAGTAATCTCCAGTGATCAAGCTATTTATGCCATAACGTGCATGCATGAAATGAGGGGTTACATAGATCCAACGGAAAATTCACTTGTTAAATCTTTGCAAGCACCTGTGAAACATTAAGTTGGTAGATCGGTGCATACAAAGGATCTTTTTGATAATATGGTGTTGCAGAATCTGTGCGGATTATGTTTTCCTATATTGAAAAACTTCTTTATTATTTTGATAGATCATTAAAGTTTTCTTATCTGAGATTTGGGGAATTAAGTTTATTGTAATTTGAAGATTTGTTAGTTGAACAAAAAAAAAAAAAAAAAAAATGAAAAATCACCAATACTGTGAAGTTTTTGATATCGGAAGTTGTCACAAATGCTTTTCCATATTTGATGTCTCTTGCTTGATACAGAGGAAGCTGGAATGATTTTGTCCTTCGATCGATTTATCTCTAGGAAGTTAAAGCTCCTGTAATGTAACCAAACAGAATTTTTTGTTAAAACTGTGGCTACAAATTCAAACATCGCAAACGATAACGTCAAGGATAGGTGTCTTCATAGACATGAGTGTTGGTAGTCTGTTTCAAGTAAACATGTTTGTCAAAGGCTTCAAAAAGAGGTTAAATGTGTAAATCATACAATCGGAACATTTATTTCTTTCTCTCCATTTCTTTCCTTCTCTCCCTTTCTTTGGTATTATCTAGGGTCAACCGGCACGGTGCGCTATAATGCAATTTAATGTTTTATTATGTTTATACCTGTAGAGAATGCGGAGTGAAGTGAGGACTAGAATTTTTTCGCGTTACGAAGTATAGCGAAAAATAATTGTCCTAACGACATGTAAGCAGATCTTAAGTGTCTTGTTACTTAAGTTCAGTTGTTATGTAGGCAGTGGCCAATGAGAATTTAGTGTTGGGTGAAACGTATTCGATGTTTGAAGAGGTATTTAGGAAGTGGTCACTTTCTAGCGCACGCTAGCCCGAGCAAGTCGAATTTATTATTAATATTATCATTATTATTTATTAGTAGTACAAGAGTGCGGTTCCACCACTCAAATTTGAGTTACTCTGCATTATTGCCGTGGATACACAGGTTTCCATAGTTTTTTCAAAACTTGAGATTTTGTTTTTTATCTATGGTTTTTCCTGGGCGGCAGAGGAGGCTTATATGTTAATTTGAAAGTTTGTTCATTTTGTTTTAAATATGCACTGCTATATCAGTACAGAAGTTTGTAAAAGTTATTAGAATATGTGATGTTACATCTATATTGTTTTCTAAAAGTATGATTCATTAGAAACATAAACCTGGCGTCAACCGGCACGGTGCGCTATAATGCAATTTAATGTTTTATTATGTTTATACCTGTAGAGAATGCGGAGTGAAGTGAGGACTAGAATTTTCAGTGCGTTGTATCTGGTTTTTTATGGATGACCTTTGCTGAATGTAGATTCCAAACTCTATTTTACATTCAATGATTAATATTTTGAAACGGATTCGTATTACTGTCGCTTTTCATGTTCTCAAAAAAGTATTTATAATGATGAAAATACCTAGGAGTTATAAGAATGGAGGAATTAAACATAAAAAAGTTATAATTTTTAACATCTGATATCATTACTCAGCATAGAATTTTTTTTTTTTTCATTTACATTCTATATTCGAGGTAATATCTCATATTGTAAAGTGTTATGAAATAATTTAATAGAACTTACCTTAATATACTCAATCATAATTCTGTAAGGAACATATTACTATTATTATTATTATCATTATCATTACTTGCTAAGCTACCACCCTAGTTGGAGAAGCAGGATGCTATAAGCGCAGGGGCTCCAACAGGGAAAATAGCCCAGTGAGGAAGGGAAACAAAGAAAAATAAAATAATTTAAGAACAGTATGTAAACTATAAAAAAATAAGAAAATATGAGGAAGAAAAATTAGATAGAATAGTGCTCCTAAGTGTACTCTCAAGCAAGAGAACTCTTAACCCAAGACAGTGGAAGACCATGGTACAAGGCTATTGCACTTCTCATGACTAGAGAACAATGGTTTGATTTTGGAGTGACCTTCTCCTGGAAGAGCTGTTTACCATAGCTTAAGAGTCATTTACCCTTATCAAGGGGAAAATGGCCACTGAATAATTACAGAGCAGTAGTTAACCCTTTGAGCAAAGAAGAATTATTTGGTAATCTCAGTGTTGTCATGTGTATGAGGACAGAGGAGTGTGTAAATAATATGACAGACTATTCGGTGTTTGTGTAGGCAAAGGGACAACAAACCATAACCAGAGAGATGGCTCCAATGTAGTACTGTCTGGCTAGTCAAAGGACCCCATAACTCTCTAGCGGTAGTATCTCAATGGGTGGCTGGTGCCCCGGCCAACCTACTACCTGCAAATATATGAAGTTTACACGTATAGAATAAAGAGGGGTCCTTTCGACAGTCCGACGTCTCTTAGACGAGTGATTCCCAACCTTTTTGTGATCGAGTATCACTTGGAGGTCCCGTACAGTCGCCGCGTACCACCTGGTTCCAGAGAAACTAAATTCGATCAGATCTCACTTTATTTCTATAATTGTAAAAATAGAACACGCAAATTAACTAAGAAAACAACTCAATGCGAGAGCTGTATCTGCTTCTTCTCCACCAGCTGGTCAATGCTGGGCATGACTTTGTTCACAGCACATCGGAAATCATGCCCGGGCGCAGCAAGACGGTTCTGGCTCTTCGACTTGATCGCCATGAAGGCTGAGAACCCCTGCTCGCACTCCCACAGTTGAAATACTCGCCCACAAGGCTGGCAGGCGCAGAACATCCATGTCGGAACAGAGGAGCAATGAGAGAATGTTTAATTGCGAGTGAAGCGAGCCACGGCGGAGCAAAGACCCGTTGAATTAAGTCACTTATTAGATAATTGAAATAAGGTCAAATAGTCCACGCTGCTATCACACTGCAGGGCTATAGGACCGTTTAATTAGAACTATGGCCGTATATCTTATATATCTACATTTATTTAGCTGTATAAGAGAGAGAGAGAGAGAGAGAGAGATTTTGATAACCCCGCTCTAGCTATATTCATCTTCGGTATATAAATGTTGAATAAAACAAAATTTTCCTCTACCTGTAAAATTTCAGGGACAAACTTTTGTATTAACTATTTCCCCAGGCCTACTTTGAGAGAGAGAGAGAGAGAGAGAGAGAGAGAGAGAGAGAGAGAGAGAGAGAGAGAGAGAGAGAGAGAGAGAGACTGACTAACCGACATTTAATACCGGAAGCCCACACCAAAGCGCGACCCAATGAAATGTCACATAACGAAAGTCATAATAGACCGTTATTCCATAAGATCCCCTCACGGTCGATCGAGCGAAGGACACAACGAGCAACCTCCTTTTCATCATCATCAGAACGGGGGAGATGATGGAGAAAGCTGTTGGGCTTTTATCGTGTCTTAGGTCATAGCAGGTCGCCTGCAATTACACGTGCAGGCTGCAGAATTGGAAGGATGAAAAGGAAGGGTTACAGCGTGGTCTCTCTCTCTCTCTCTCTCTCTCTCTCTCTCTCTCTCTCTCTCTCTCTGCTTTTCCAATTACGTTTGTAGCTTAGCAAGTAATATTACTAATATTAATACTAATACTAATACTAATTCTAAAACTAGTAGTAGTAGTAGTAATAGTAATAGTAAGATAATAATAATAATAATAATAATAATAATAATAATAATAATATTGATAATAATAGAAATAATCATAATTATTTTAAGAAGAAGAAGAAGAAGAAGAAGAAAAAAAATATACCCAGATATGAAAGAAATAATAAATTAATAAAAAAAAAAGCTGTAGGCAAATCTTATAAATGATCAATTAAGGAATTATTCCCATAATAAAGAAATTTTCCTGAAACAAATCACAACCGGTATCCCCATTATTAGAAATAAAATCTCTTTATAACATTTCAAGGAGATATATGAAGCAAATATAAATAACACAAAAACGTAAGAGAAAAAAAAGAAAAAGAAAAGGATTAATATACCCGAGATAGTATGAGCAAACTGTGGTAAACATGGAATTCTATTGTAAACTCCCTGAAACGAGATGTATTATTCTTGAAAGAAGAGGGAAAAGTCGTATTTTCTAGTTTGGGTTCCAGGAATATAAGAGAGAGAGAGAGAGAGAGAGAGAGAGAGAGAGAGAGAGAGAGAGAGAGAGAGAGAGAGTGAGTTTCCAGCTAAAGATAGTGGCATCTCTGGTGTTCTGTGGTGTGTATATACTTTATATAAACTGTTTGAGTCACCTTTGTGTTTCTTACTCCCTATTCCTTATTAAAGCAACTGTCACACTCTTCTAACATATAATATATCCTATATCAGCAATGGCAACTTTTAATACATTCATACATCCATCACCACTTGTACATCTTGGCAGTCTAAATTCCCTTTGGCCCAAAAGCATTTTGTCTTGTTAATGGAAACGTCTCTATGGCAGACGTGATACCCCCGGGACGCTTCCCAAGACATTTTATGTAAATTCCTGAAAAGTCCGTCTTAAATTGCTTCTCTACTCCGCCACTGACCTCTCCTTCAGGGCTCCTCGAGTGACGTCATGGAGAGGAGAACCGCCCAAGTGGACCTTTGGTTGTCTGGACGTATTTTATGATAACTGTTTCAATGGAGAAATTTATGGGTAAGGTCATGTAAATAGTAAGGAATTGATGCTGAGATTGAATGAATATATGGCTGAATACTGTTATAGTTACTTCTATCTATCTATCTATCTATATCTATATCTATATCTATATATATATATATATATATATATATATATATATGTATAAATATGTATGTATATATATATGTATAAATATGTATGTATATATATATATATGTATATATATGTATAAATATGTATGTATATATATGTATTAATATGTATATATATATATATATATATATATATA